>NW_009731133.1:0-23668 GCF_000703405.1 Apaloderma vittatum | reverse complement strand
GAATGTGAGTGATGTACAGAATCCGCTAGAGATGCTGGAAATAGTTGTCAAAGTCAGCTGAAATACCAACATGTAGTTTCACCTTGGTGAGAGGAGCCTGCTTTTTTTTTTATTTTTTATTTTTATTTTGTGTGAACAGTTTAATTAACTGTTTTTTTCTGAACAAGGAACGGAAATGGGATAAACTCATTCAGAGATGAATCTAAAACAGAGCTGATCTGAAAACTTTATATAGCATAAAAATACAATGTGGTGTAATTCAAGTTTTCAATATCATACCAATATCCAATGGGCAGAGCTGAGGGTATACGTGCAGCGTTTATTTGCAATTGCCTAGTAGTCAGAGGTTTAATTTTATAACTTTAATCATCTTTTTTTCCTACTAGCATTTCAAATAGCTTTATCAGAAAGAGGAGAAAAACTCCCAGGCACTGCAAACCTTCCGCCCAGATCTGTGCATGGGGGACATTTCTTTTAGTCAGTAAAGCTTGGGAAGGGAACCACTTGCTAGAATCAAACCAGAGGTTGTAATAACAAGAAGACAACTAGACTAGCTTCCTACCTGACAGTTACTTACCAGCACAAGAGAATAGAGTTACTGGAATTGAAGAGAGAACAAGGTAAAAAAGGATTAGTGTTTCACATGGCTGTCTGTAGGCAATGATATGGTATTTTTTGGAAAGGAAAAGGGAAAGTGCATATTAACTGCAACATGCTGTATGAAGAAGCTGAAAGTCGTTCCTCCATGCCAATGCAGACCAGCTCCTTGGTAGCATTCATGATCACAAGGGGAGGCTCCAACACCGCAGCTAACGCTGATTCTCTTTTACCTGATCCTCCTTTTTTATCTCTGAAGATAGTACTTTTCTACAATACAAATGTAGCTGTTCAGTAGTGTGGTACTACTAAATTATCTAATAGTTTCATATAGTTCAGATATAATTAAGTTCTATGCTGTGTGGTAACTCTAATGCAAATACGGTTCAAAGGGAGCCCCTTTCTTAGCACAGAGGACTCATGAAACAAGATCTGCCTGTGTCCTGTTTTTCACTGGTGCCTTGTGTCGCTCCAGTCATTTCCATGAATGTCTGTATGAAGTGAGGAGGTGGGTAAATTCACATGAGAATGAGAGCAGCTGAGGACAATGTTGTGCAGATCAGTGAATATGCCACTGGGAGGATCCAGGACTCTAAAAACCTCAGCATGCGCAAGAGTTCAGTTAAAACACAGTCTGTGGTGGCTGATCATTTTTTCAATGTGTTTTAGATTGTGTTTAAAGTTTGTAAACCTGAGATAAGGTTTTGTAGTCAAGGTCAATCGAGATAGCCCTTAGCATAGTATGTTAACAACAGAAAAGGTTTTTATTTTGAGTGTGCTATTGCCTGTTACTGAAGAAATAAATATTTGTGGTTTTCATTGCCTAGAATCAGTTGACAGCAAAAGGTTTTATCAAAGTGAGCTTAAACTGTGGGCAATACTTTCTAAAACCATAAATATGGAGTTTGTTTTTGATATACTTATCTGTAAAAAAAAAGTCATTCTCTACTGATACGCTGCGTGGAGCTTTTCATGCCACTTTACTGTGCAAATGAATAAGAAGTGAAGTTGACATTCAAAGGCAATTTTTATTTCTACCAGCCTTTTAATTTATGATCTTAAGCACTGGTTTTCTGTAAATGTTCAAAAATATACGCAATCTCTTTCACAGCTGCAAAAGTTTTTTGAGATATTCTTCAAAAACAGTTCTCCCCAACAAGCCTTCAACAACATGAAGGAAGCTATAAACAAACTTCTACTTATAACTGAGGTCTTCAGTGAATCATCTGCCTCAGGACCAATTTCTTTCAATCAGTAAGTGACTTGCAGTGCTCATTGCTATGCTATTGTCAAGACAGCTTCTTAGTACAGAATAAAAATTGTAGAAGATACACGACTCAAAATAAAAAAAAAATCCCCTCTTTTTCATGCTTCCTTACAAAGTAAGTATGGGCTACACATAGTGAGTAAAACTCTTCAATATCAACAGTGTTTGTAGTTTGTGAAAAGGTTATGATGTATACTTGGGACCAGATGCTGTGTTCTGATGAAGTGTTTCAGGCAGCACAAATGAACAGAAATCACTCACAATTGGGTTGGTCCTTATATATGTAAAGCTGTATTTCCATTCAGTGAACCTTCTGTCATATGTCAAATATTTAATGTTGGAGTGGCCCAGACAGTTCAGAACTGGCTGCAGCAGGCAATCAGAACAAGAGACACTGTTGAATACTTTATGAAATGTACCTTATGAAACACACCTAGGCAGAAACAGTCACATTTCTGCAGGTGTTAAATCATTGTAGTCACTTCTATTAGAATGTTACAGTCCTTACACATAAATCAACCTTTATTATGTAATATTTTTATTAATTAAATTTAATAGTTGTTCTATCTATGTTATGTCATATCCCTGACATTTTTATGATAATTGCTGAATAAGTTACTATTTATTACATTGATATGTTTTATAAAGCTATTTGAGAACACAGGTGTTTTAGCAGCAGTAGTATAAAGCTCATTATTTGACTTAGACAAGCTGAAAATAAAGCTTTTATTGTGAATGGAGAGGGCAACGAGGAGTGGAGGAGTGCAACACGGATGAAACTATTCTGACAGTGGTCCAAACTCTAACTTCTTTTACTAAGGCGATGGATATGACTTGTTTGTATAACACAGGACTTTAAGTCTTAGAGCTCCTGGCCCTTGCCTTTAAACATCCCCATAGCTGCAGCACAAACCTTTGGCTTCAGTGAGCCCAGAGAATTTCACCATCTATCGCCCTCCAAATGCCCTCAAACCCTTTGCAGGACCTCATTCTCATCAAAAGACATTTCCTGCTCCAGCATAGTTCACCTCCTTCTCTGTTTTAAAAGTCAACCATATAAACACACTATAATATAACATATTTGTATGGTATATACACTGTTTACATCAGCTCACAGTCTGACTCCATCTATATTTAATGCCACTGGTTTTTCTTGAAATTTTTATTTAGTCTGTATCACGTATTTTCTTTTGATGTATGTGTGTACGTTGTGTGCATTCTCTGGACCTATGTGCCTATGTCACTGTAGCATACACGGGGATGTGGTCTAGTGGTGGACTTGGCAGTGTTAGGTTTATGGTTGGACTTGGTCATCTCAAAGTTCTTTTCCAACCTAAATGATTCTATGATTCTGTATTTCACGACAGTACCTAATCTCACTGTGTCTGATTCTGATTGCATATTTCAGATGCAGCCAATGTTTCCAGATGCTAACTTTTGACATTGGATTCGGCACGTCCATGTACCCAGTAGTTCTTGAGGTGAGAAAATCACACAAATTATTGATCAACCCAAAAATTTTACACCAAAAATAACAAAACAGGGAGACCTCTTTGATGGGTACCTTCAAATCTCTAAGAAATGTACAAATACATTAGTACTAATTTTGCCTAAAAGTGGACAGCTGCTGTGGGAGAAGCCAGTTTTTAAGGGACAGAGTTCCTCTGATGAAGTTCACCACACCATTGAAGCACGCAAACCTTCCAGTTTTAGCATTAGAGGACTGTCACCCTAACTGAATATCAGGGAAAAAAAAAAGAAATCCATAGGAAACACTACATAAAAGTAGAAATGGATATTAACTGTACTAGAACAAAGACAAAGGAAGTTAAAATACCACAAATGTTTTTAAATACAAATTAAATTTCTCCATGAATTGTACTGTACGTTTTTAGTTAATGACCTGCTTTGACCTCCACTGTCTTGCCTGCTTCCTAGATGGTCCTCAAGGCCCTCCAAACCAGAGAAATGTAACCTGTGGAATAAACTTCCTGTGCCAGTTTTGTATCACTCAGAACAGTCTGGGCAAAAGTAAAATTTGCACTGGTTTTCACCTTCTTATTGCCCCTGCACACACACAAAAATACATACATACCTAGGCATATAAAATCTTTGTCCATTTCTATCATACACAAAAGGCAAAAAAAATTAATAAAGATATCCAGGGAAATTACAGAACACTTCTAAAGCTCATCCTTAGTTAAAATCTACTCAAGTCGCTTGTGCAGTCAATCTCTCCATCCTTCACAACAAAAAGAAACGTAAATCCTTTAAACTCAGAGGAGAAATGGAGATGTGAAAGTCTTCACAATTTAAAAAGTCTGTGAAGGCAATAATTTTAATTAGTCTGACAAGACTTGTTTATCTAATATAAAAAATGAGACATCTCATAACAATTTAATAATTGTATTCCAGACTGTAAAAAAATTCTCATCGAAGTTGATTAATAAACTAAACATAAACCATCGTGTTTAACTGCCTGTATAGAGTCTCACCTGTCAGCCATGAATGTACAGTAAATCAGTAGGGTTTAATAGTTTCTTATGAAAATACTAATTACTCTCAAAATAATAGTTGATGATTGCTATGACGTTTGACTTTGAAAACTATCCCTCAGAAAGAATAGCATGCACACAGCCCATACAGCTAGAAGTTATATTTGTTTATGCTAAAATACTAATTTATTCATATTTTATAAATATGAGTTTATCGATTGTGTTTATACATTGTAAAACTTACACTTTCACCTGTAGTAACTTCTAAATACCTGAATTTTGCAAGAGTTATGTTAACGTATAATCTGACATTTTATATTTTTAATTACATTTCAAATCAAACAAAAAAAAGGTCTCACATGGAATGCAATATTGTACTTAATCCACTGGAGGTCAGCAAACATTTTGGCGTGTAGTTCTGACAGAAACTTTTGACTACAGTGCAGTTGTCACAGAAAATCTGACAAAAAAAGTCTGCCAATGACACCAAGCTGTGTGGTGCGCTTGGCACGCAGGAGGGAAGAGATGCCATCCAGAGGGAGCTGGACAGACTTGAGAGGTGGGCCTGTGCAAACCTCATGAAGTTCAAGAAGTGCAAAGTCCTGCACCTGCGTCAGGGCAATCCTACGAATTAACGGAGTCTGAGTGATGAGTGGATGGAGATCAGCCCTGTAGAGGAGGATTTGGGAGTGCTGGTGGATTAAAAACTCCAGGGGGACCCTAGAGCAGCCTGCAGGAAAGAACGGGACGAACACTTCATCAAGGACTCTTTGATCATTGTAATGATAGGACAAGGGGTAATGGTTTCAAATTGAAAGAGGGTAGATTTAGATTAGATATTAGAAAGAAATTTTTGACTGTGAGGGTGGTGAGGCACTGGAACAGGCTGCCCAGAGAAGCTGTGGAAGCCTCCACCCTGGATGTGTTCAAGGCCAGGTTGGATGAGGCTTTGAGGAACCTGGCCTAGTGGAAGATGCCCCTGTCCATGGCAGGGGGCTTGGATCTAGATGATATTTAATGTGCCTTCCGGCAACTCCCCTCCCCCCCGCCAAAAAAGTGATACAACATTTTTTTGTATTATGATCCAGTCTGTTTTATTAGTGTTATTATGACTTTTTTTTTAATAAAAGGTTCCAACTGGGTATATGTAGTTACGAGAAGACTGGACTTTGTATTCAAACTGTAAATTCTTATATTGTTTTCCAACAGGTGCATGAGAACTTTGACTTTCAAGATGAGGATGAATTGAGTATTCAGGACCAAGCCTTCAAAGAATTGCTTTTTGAAGATACTTTTAAATTTCTCTTATCTAATGAATCCTCAACATCCAGTTTAATAGAAATTTTACAAAAAATATATGGATCAGCTATGAACAAGGTAGTTCACACCACCTTTTTCGTACTATTAACTATTTGAAAATATTTCATACTAAACTGTATGCCTTTCTGAAATTGTTGGTGCCAAGTTCTGGAATAAATAATGTATTTAATCAAAATTACCTATTACTGAATTCTGGGGAATAAAACTATAATTATATTGAATAATCAAATTTTCTTTTATAAAAATTCCACTCTCAGATTATATCATTACCTAAAGTGCAGCACTTTAAAGATATATTTAAAACTTAAACAAAGTAAGTTCCTCACCATTTTTAAAATTTTTTTGGTTTTTTTTTTTAATATACAGGTTTGTGTGTTTTCATAAACCTAGAATTGAATAACTCAGACAAGTAGATTCATGAGCATCAGAATTAAAGTGTGTTTTTCTGAATGCAAGATTGAGTTACAAATTTTTCCATCTCTAAGATCTGTATAAAGTTTACATCACTAGTGAAAACTATTTATGACAAGCTGGAATCTCTTTTAGCAGTGTTTTTCTTTATCTGGGCACTTTTAAGGGTGCATTTCCTGCAAGACTTAAGAGACTAAATAATCTATAGGACTTCTACCTCTCAGACAGATGTGACTAAGACAAGGTCATGGATTCTGAATTTATGACAAGATAAAGCAGGAAGCCTTAGACATATGCACATGTGCTATATGATTTCATAATCTTTGTAGGAGGTCAAACCACATTTCAAACTGTCCACTTGATTGTCTGCACTTTATGCATTCTCTTCTCATGGTAGTTTCTACGGGTGCTTTTCTACACAAAGCTAATGCACAGTCTGCTTTAATCTAGAGTGAGAAATGGGAAGAGCTGTCAAGGAGCTGGCTTGACATGACTTTGAAAGATGTTAGGGCAAGTCGAGAGCTGTCGTAACTTGTTCTTCTGGATCACCAAGGGGATTGGGATCTAATAAAAGCACATTGCTCTCCATGTGTTTTCACTGGAATATGCTGCCCTTTCCTTCATAGGATGTGACTTACCACACAGAAGTTGAACAATGTCTGTCTTTAGAAGAGATAAATTCTATGATTACTTTCATAAAGGAGCTGAAGAATATTGGACAATTTGAGCTGGTAAAATAAAGAGGGTTTTGTTGTATTTTATACCTATTTTACATAAATATCTTAATTTTTCTACTTCATTACAATTCTTTGTTGTTTCTGGCACATGTATTAGGCTGGATAGACAGGGAAGCAGGGAGATACAGGTTATACTGATTTTATTTTGGGAGATTTTTGGAGTTTAGATTAAAAGAGTAAAAGAAGTAAAACAGAATCTGAGCTGAAGATTCATTGAAAATGATAGCTAACGCAGAAACAGAGACCAGAAAATAGAATGAAAGGAAAAGGAGGAAAATTGTGTAGATGGCTAATGAGCGGCTAAGAAAATTGAGTGATAATGAAGCAAAGCAGGCATGAATGGAAAACTGGAGAGTACAACACTGGATCACGACCAGAGGATTGATACAGATGAAAAACAGACAAAAAAAATCAGGCGGAATAAGTAATATGTCTTCCTGTTCACACTTCAAATGAGTCTATTTCTGGAGAAGAATAGAGATGGAGGAATCATAGAATCATAGAATTATATCAGCTGGAAAAGACCTAGAAGATAATCGAGTTCAGCCTTTGTCCCAGTCCTACTAAATGATTCCCCGCAACAAAACATCTACCCATCTCTTAAACACCTCCAGGGATGGTGACTCAACCACCTCCCTGGGCAGCCTGTTCCAATGGCTGACAACCTTCTCAGCATAGAAATTCTTCCTAATATCTAACCTGAACCTCCCCTGGCGCAATTTAAATCCATTCCCCCTATCACTCTCCACGAGGGAGGATAGACCAACCCTCAAAAGGAGTAACAGTATCTGTAAATAGGCATGACAGATAATGAGTAGAAGGACTAGTATTTGGGAAATAAGTGATCTGCAACTAGATCTGTTATTCAGAAAGTCAGCATGATGTCAAGATTTCTTCTAGACCTCCTGAATTAGTATCAAGGCTGGAGACCAATAAGGCTTTCTGAAGAAGAATTGAGTGTAATAGGTCTGGAAGTCAAATCAGAGGCAAAGGAGTAGGACTTCCATGTCAGTACTAGTAATCTTGACTGGCAAGGCTGGGTAAGACAGTTGTTTTCTAACCATGTGGGAAGGGGCATTAATATATAACCAATGCATATAGACACTATCTTCTGACAATTTCTCACTTCTTTGCATTTTATATGTATTATAATGTGTAGTTTCTAATCAGTTTCTCTCTTCTCAGCTTTTCCCTTCCTCTGCACCCAAGACTCAAACTTTACTGCAGGATTTGTATCACATAGTAGACCCAATGAGGCAGCTTGGTTCCGTCCTGACTCTGCATTGGCTGCTTTCCCGTTTACTTGAACAATTCCAGCTCATGACTAAAGAGGCACACACAAACCTTTCAGAATGGTAAGATAGCTATTATATGGTATACTGAGGGTAGCCTCTCACATTATATTAATTGCAGGAGCTCTAATGAGCATCATAAAATTTAATTCTTCAGTAGATGTAGGTGGACTTCCAACACTTGAGATGAAAGTCCATCATCCCATCATGATGCAGAGTCTGTCATTCTGCCATTAGAGATGCAGCTGTGTTTCTTGACAGAACAGTTATTCTAATACAGGGGACTCTGGGTTAAAAAAATAATTGGAGCTACAGCAGATTTTTTCTAAGAAATATGAAGTAAATTAGATTATAGGGTGGAGTTTTTTTTCTGAACAACTGTCAAGTGAAAATTAGGAGTGCTTACCAGAGTCTGGTAAAGACAAGATTGTCTTTTGATTTATTCACCATTTAAAAATAAAACTGTAAAGAAAATCTAAAATTTCAGGTGATGATTTTTCCAAAAGAAACTAATAATTTTGAGTGGCTCTAAACTTTCTGTCTGGCAAGAGACAGGTCAAAGAGCATAATACTCTGGGAAGTTCATTTTAACTCTTTGAAAAGCTGGAAAAATATTGTAATGACAAGGTTAGATCCATTGAGCTGCTGGGAAGAAATTTTAATTTTCAGAAGGAAGGAGGGAAGGAAGGAGGGAGGAAGAGAAAAAAGCTGTGATATACTATATGTTTAGTTTAAAATTTGTAAAAATATATTTTCTATGGTCATTTTTGTCATGGCTAATGATGTTTTGTATACATTTATGCCAGACTTTTTTTACTGACCACAGGCATATATGATTTTGCAAACAAGGGCTTGGGAACAGAGGCACGTTAGTCAATGTGTGTGCTTCATTCCACTGAGTCTTAAGTTAAATGAGCAGAAGACATTATTTTGTACATCTTTTTTGGAGAATGCTACAGTGACTATGTAAGATGTCTGTAAGATTTTTTAAGTTTTAATTTTCTTCCTCATTGAATTGGATGTGGCTTTCAGCAAGTCAACAATCATCTTTACCTTTGATTCCTTAGCTATAAAGTGGAGCTTATACTTTACCACTGTGCTAGGTAACAGTTTTGAAAATACACATTTCCATGAATGTGCTCGGTATTATTGTTGTTACTGCCGGCCGCCCTATGAAAAGTAACTTGAAGATGCAGCTGCTTGCATTCATTTGTAAGCCCTTGCCCCTTTGCCAAAATATTTGGGTTTGCATATCAAAGCATACCAACCTTTGGCAGCTTTCTGTTCTAATCCAAGCTGTGCCACTCACTCACTTTGAGGCAGCCCCTTGGCCTCGTTTTTTTCCTTCAAGCTGAACATTATTGTATGTGTATAAATATGGAGAAGTAGCATGACCTTTCTCCAGGGCATAGGCCAATCTGCTTCTTTGCGTTGTATTTTTCTGCAGTGGCTAAGCTAATAATGCCATTCTGTTAATTCACTGTATAAAACCCCCATGTGTTTTGACATTGCTAATTCATAATCTTCCACTCCTATAGCTACATGCATGTGATGGTGATGCATGTGTCAGATATGCATGTAATTATACTTAATTGCAAGGAAGAAAGAGCTTAGTAGAGATTACTCCCCAAATAACTCAGGTATGCGTTCTCTTTGAGCTTTGATAAATCTTTTTTTCTGACATTCCCAGCTTTGATGAGTTTGTATATCAGAACACTTATCCTGATTTTCTTCAGTTAAGGCCACGTTGTTTGGTTGATTTATTTAACAGTTCTTATTTCTCTGACTATGAAAACTTAGTATTTCCATTACAAAATCTAGTGATTTGCATGGCTGACTATCCAACCAGACAAGATACTTATGGGAAAAATAATGACTTCTGACTTAGATTTTGTACAGTTATTCTGTTCATTGATCATGAATCCACAAGATGGAGACAGGATTTAAAGGAGTTTCCTGGTCTACTTTTCTTAACCCACTTCATCTACATGACTAGTATTGAAACCTTAAATGGTATTAGTGAACTTTCTGAATTCCTTCCGCAGGAGGAGCAAGAAGAACTCTAGAATCTCATCTCAAACTATAATGAAATGGTTACAACCTAGGTGAGAATGACCATCTTAGATGTACTGATATAAGAGATGAAGAAGTTCTTTGAAAGTGGTGGAGTGGAACTACCTCATATGTGCACTGAAATCAATTTTCTACATTGTTTGTGCACAGTTTATCAGCCTTATGAAGTTTCAGGTTGTGGTATGACTAAGACATACCTCATTACTGTTTTTTAGAATAGGGGTTATGAAGTACAGTGACAAGTATGGTTGCCTGTGTCAGGGTAGCAGATAGAGAACCAGATGAGTGAAAAAAGCTAAACCTTCTGTATTTGCATAGGGCAAAAGTCTAAGCAGGTCAATAAAATTACAAATGCTTTTATGAAATCAACTGATATATTTGAAGAACTGTTACTAGCTTCTCATATGCAGGACCTTTTCAGGTCAAAATAGGAGTAGCAGCTCTCAAACTGAATTTGGGTGGAGATTAATTTCTTGGAGTTTAAATTGATTGTGCTCATCACTCAAGCAGTTTGAGAAACAAATGTGGTTCAGTCTATGGGGCAGAAGAAGACAACAGCAAGGAAGTTTGGATAAGACCACCGATCTGCAAGGGAAGGAATAAGAGACAGGGGGAAGAAGGAAAGGAGAGACAGCAGAGATTAAGTGCCAGGAAACTAATCCCTTTCTTGAGTCTGTAATTTTGCATTTCTCATTTGAAAATCAGCACAAGATAGTTCATTCAGCAAACTAAATAAGCTCATGGAAACTGTGACTGAAGCCAAGCAAACACCTTCAAAACAGGCAGCTCACACCCCTGGTTAATCAAAGAAAAAAAGTTGCTAATGATCATGACTCAACAGAATTATGTCCAGTGGCTACTCACTTTCAAGAGACACCTACAAAATATCATCTAAAGAAATAAAATTCATAACTCTAGTGAACAGTGAAATATGATGTCAAGTTTGACTTTATGACTCATTGAAAATTGCAGCATCCACAACTAACACACCCACCAGAGGTCCCAAAAGTGACTAGATTTTTTCCTTTGTATATTTTAATCTTATGAAAGATATTATCTGTATCTACATACCCTTCACTGTTTGTGTCTCTGATTGCTTAGACCATCAGAGCAACATTGCTCTTGCTGCTGAATCAGATTCCCAAAGAACAGGTTCACTGTCAATAGTTTGTGCTGTGCACACTGTACACGGTGAGGATCTTTCAAAGCGTATATTCATAAGCATGCGCTCACCTAGGGTCCCTGACATACAGTCATTGGTTTTATTAGAGCCAAGAGTAAAGTGAGTAGGCAGTCTTCATATCTGTGCTTGATAGCTCCTCGAAGACACCAAGTAAATAAGGGGACACTCATATAGACTAAGGTCCTTTCTTGAATAACAGCATGTGAAGGAAGGGATTGTGCAGAGTCCAAAATCTCGGCCGCTCCCTGCATGAGGAAGTGCTTCATAACTCTGTTGTTCCTCAGTTTGCTGACTACAAGGGGCCTGGACAGAGGAAAACTTAAATGAGCTGATGATTATAAAGCCCAGCCTTCAGCAGAGATAAATAATAGAATCATTTAGATTGGAAAGGATCTTTACGGTCAACGACCACTGAACTAACTCTACCAGCTCCACCAACAAACCATTCCCCAAGCACTTTATCTTCTACATGTCTTTTAAATACCTCCAGGGATGTTGACTCACGTTCCAATGCTTAACAACACTTTCAGGGAAGAAAATTTTTTCTAATATCCAATTGAAACTTCTCCTGGCACAACTTGGGGCCATTTCCTCCCATCCTATCACTTGTTACTTTGCAGAAGAGACTGACCTCTGGCTCATTCCAGCCTCCTTACAGATAGTTGTTGAGAGCAATAAAGTCTCCCCTGAGCCTCCATTTCCCCAGGCTAAACAAATCCAGTTCCCTTATGCTTCTCATAAGACTTGCTCACTAGAGCCTTCACCAGCTTCATTGTCCTTCTTTGGACATGCTTGAGCACCTCAATGTCTTTTTTTGTGGTGAGGGGCTCAAAACTGAACAGGGGACAATCACTTCCCTGTAATCTGAATATCTTTCTGGAAATACAGTAACCTGAGTATCTTTTTGTAATAAATACAAATTCACATTTTAATACTTTGATGTAATTAGACAGTTATGTGTATCTTAATGTTGTGTGATGATAATTGCAACCTCTTTACAGAATTGTCACGTATGGGTTAACCCATTCCTTTGGGAGTGAAAGCCTTGCAGTGGTGGTGACTGTCACACTCCTGAGGTGTCCTCTAGCTAAATCAAAGTGTGGCATTTTATACAGTTAAAATACCTTGTTTTCACCTTACAATAGAGTTTGAAACTAGGCAATCAAAAAGAAACAGTGGAGAGAAAAAAGGTATTTGGTGTTAGCCATTACCTGGCGAGCAGAAAGAAGGGTGCAAAATGACTTCTAACTGGAAAACAAATTCCCTAGTAGTTTGTTAAGTGCCTCCTTTGAAGGAGGTCATGAATGTGTATGAAATTAGGGTGGTGTCTAGACACTGAAAGCTCAGAACTACGTTTTTGTGCTCACACAGAAACACATGGATCTGCCAACTGCTTCTTCCCTTATCTCACTGAGGTAATAGAGAAATCTCTGGTTCTTTATTGAAAGTTTACCTTTGACCATGATTGACCTCAATATTGCTTTCAGCAGCTCCTGTTGAAATATCAGCAATGGCAGAGCAATATTGCCACTTGCCTTCCTTGGCACAGACAGTGACTTAGTGTCTTTCAAAATCCAGACTGCACGGGCAGCAGGAAGGCAGTGGGAAGAAGCTGCTTTATGAGAACTTCTACAGAAAAGAGTTAGAAGGAAAACATGGGACAGCTTTAAGAAATACTGTTGGACTTCTTGTCAACCAGAGGTCCAGTACATGGATTGTAGAGAAGCCTACTGTCTTTCTTCTACTAAGCTCCCAAAATGCTAAATGAAATAAAAATGTGTGGAGTTAGCAATATAGGCACTACTAACATCTTAATGAATTGTTGCAATTGACCTGTCTTTTTTCACTGACCATTTATGCATATACTCTGTATGTTGATCATGTGATTCGTTCTGAATTATCAAACAAATCAGAACTCATAGATGTTCAATTACATGAACTCATGCTAACTTAGGTACGGATATTCACCTTGACACAAGTTTTCAATTATTTTTAATTCTTTTTGATCAAAGTCTAACTTTAACCTCAAACGGATACAAAAACCCATAATACAAACAGTTAAGAGATATAGTTTGAATTATTTTATTCTTGACTATATCCACTCTTCCCAGAAATTCAGTTACATTTTGAAATGTATTTCTTGTTTTCTTTTATTATTTTGTGCTACCATTTATTATGGAATGTGTGTTTTGTGTCACATTCATTCAGGTAATGTTCATAACACGAAACCAGAAGGTTCATCTTTCCATGGAGAATATTAAGATACCATGTGCTCTGTGTTGCCATATAGAAATTTTTGAAAAAAGTTTAATGGTTTCCATTCCTTCCATTTATGTAGACATATGTCTGCTATTGAATTGACAGGAATTCTTCTCAAGAAAATGTGAATCCTAAGCAGAATGTTCTTTCTGATTTCAAGAAGAATCATGAAGGTAAGGGATCAGAGTAAGGTCTTTTAAGCATGGGGTTTTTTTAAGTATTTGTACTACTTCTGATAACATGCATGATTTAGATTGCATTGTTCTGCATTCCATCTGGAAGGTCTTCACTTACTACATGCAAAAGACCAGTTTCTTCCTTGCCTGTGCAAGTTGTTCTGCTGAGCCCATGAGCAATGTTCATGAACCTAAAAGCAAAGATCTCACACTGAGAAGAATATAAGTACACTAATTTTTACAATTAACACAATGAGAGTTGCTTCTTGTATAGGACTGTGAATCAGGCTTCGAGCAGAACATTATTAATTGTTTCTGTTTATCTTTCAGCATTGCATTATTCCAGCAAGCCTAAAGAAAGACAATGCAGTTATGGTAAGTCAAGGTCTTTCTAGACCACTAAGGGGGAAGAAAGAGATTACTTGAACAAATTTCTTGGGTTTTTCTGCATAATCCTTTAGTGAATGGAATGCCTGCAGGCTCTTGTGTAAAAGAAAAAAGTATTTCTGAGTAGCAAGAATGCTTATGAATCACTCAGTAATTGGACCATTATGTTAAATAAGCCTCAAGCACAAAGTTAAACACTACTATGTGAGCACATTAATGTGAGTATTCCAG
This sequence comes from Apaloderma vittatum, assembly GCF_000703405.1. Taxonomy (NCBI): domain Eukaryota; kingdom Metazoa; phylum Chordata; class Aves; order Trogoniformes; family Trogonidae; genus Apaloderma; species Apaloderma vittatum. Next base: position 9,240 of record NW_009731133.1, on the reverse strand, counting down.
CACTCATTGATCCCTTGCCGAGCTTTAATAGACTTTTGCCCCTTATTTCCAAGAACTTTAGCATACATTTGTTCTTGTGGAATAACCTTTAATCTTGTATGGAGTTTAATCAGCCTTGTAGAAGGCCAGTCTTCAACTCAATGGTGGAGTTTTTAAGAGCTGCTCGAGAGATGGAGAGTTCTTCTAAAATATTTGCTTGCAGGAAAATTTAAAGTATATTTAAAGATATATAAAGTTTGTTGGTCTTTGATGGGAGCAGTGCTTTCTGCTGCCTTCCTCCTCTACACATTTTCTGAGGGGTCACTTAATAAACGTAAAACAATTGCTCTGTGACAGAAAGGTTTTTCTACCCATTGAGCTTCATTCCCCCTCTGTAACAGATCTCATGATGCCTCCAGGAACTCCTTTGTGTCAATCAGAGGCCAAAGATGCTTCTGGACTGACTGACTGGCAGCACCATTATGATTGCATGATATTTTATTCTGAAAATATCTCAAATATTTTTTTTTAAAATTCCTCCTCATTTTTTAGCTAGTAGTCAGATAACCTTTCTAGGTAAGGCATACGGGATCTGGAGAACTGTTTATACGCATTTGTAGGATTTTTTTAAGTACTTCTGTGTCTCAATTTATAAACCTCTATTCACCTACAAATCTAGCCCAGATTATGCTATTCCACTGGAATAACTTCCTTTACATTTTAATCTGTGCAAGAGAGTGCTGAAATTGCCCTATTTTTTTTCTCAAGACAGATATTTCAAGCTAGAAAAGGCTCACGAAGAACTGCTTGTATCTTTTATGACCTTTTTAAGCACGCTTTAAGCCACAAGATTTTTCACATAATATACTAAAAGAGTTTCCATCCTAAAGTATTCTGGAGTTTTCTGAAACACCCAGTTTTAAACATATGCTAGAGAATATACGTGGAAAGCAATTTTTGAATGTGTAATTATAATGTAAATCTGAATCCAATAGGTTGGATTAAAATATTTGTCATAAGTGGGTTGCTGGCAAATAATTATTCTCATGAGTCATTTGGCAAACACTACAAAATAAAGGATACATTTGAGCAAATAGGATTTCATTGTGGAGAATTCATATACAGGGAAGGAGCTGGAATTTTTTGATTCAGGAATTTTAATAAAACATTCTTCCAACTGTACTGCAAATGACCCCATGGGTCTAGATATATCCATGTGACCTGTTCTTATGAACATTAAGAGTATGTCTAATTTATTTTGAATTTTATTGGCAATATACATAAACCCTGTACACAGGCTGGTACCTAAGTAGGTTATGAATTTTGGCCTAACTCTTCTTTAAGTTTCAGTTAACCAGCCGGAGACAGGATCTCCCAGACCTAATCCTTGCATTTTCAAAGACTTACTCAGACTTTGAGTTTTGCGACTCTGACTCAAGACGTTGGGCACTGAATGATTAAAATCCCTCTAGGTTGTAAAAATTTCTCTTAAGTGCCAACACAAAGTCCATTAAGACCTTGCAGCAGGATTATCGCTCTGAGAGTGACGAGCTATTAAAAATCTCACCACTGTACATGTTATCAACCTGCCAAAAGTTGCATGTTACTTAAAAATGTTCATACATTTCACAGTTTTTTCTTTGATGCCTTCTTGGAACAGATAAAGATACCCTGTCTCATATCAGGCAGATCTTCACCAGTCCACAGCTGGAATTGAAGCCTCAGTTTAACCCAAAGATCAAAGAATACTACGCAGAAGTCCCGTTTGACATGGTAACAGTGAAGATAGGAGCAGAACCCTCTAACTGTCAATGCCAAGTACATCTTGACGAGAAGAAAGGGCCAAGGTATGAGCAACAAAATGAGTGTGAAGCCTAAAAACGTCCTTACCTTTGAAAATATGTCAGAACATTACAGAATTGTTTTGTGTTTCCAAAAGCAGAGAATACCAATAGATTAGTCACAGGAAAGTTAAACTAGAACCTTCCCACCTTCCACCACATCAACACTTCTGCCCAACTTGGTGTCATCTGCAAACCTGCTGAGGGTCCCCTCGATCCCCTTGATCAGATCATTGATAAAGATATTAAACAAAACTGGCCCCAGTACTGAGCCCTGGGGAACACCACTTGGGGCCACCCACCAACAGTACTTAACTGCATTCACCATCATACTTTGGGCCTGGCCATCCGACCATTTTTTTACCCAGCAAAATGTGCACCTGTCTAAGCCGTGAGCAGCCAGTTTCTCCACGAAAATATTGTGGGAAATGGTGTCAAAGTCTTTATTAAAGTTCAGGTAAACCACCTCCACAGCCTTTCCCTTATCCACTAATTGGGTCATCTTGTCATCACCAAGAGTTACACCTTATCTGATCTTTTAGAGAAGTGTAAAGCTGGACAATAGGATAGAGAGAAAAGTCCTCACTAAACATCAACTCTGAGCACTGATTCATAATCATCCTGTTACTGTGCTCCCTGCCATAGTTTCAACTTTCGCAGCCAGCTCTCTCACAGACAGCAGCATGTGCCAGGAGCAACCTCAGTATGCATTTTGGACATGACTTGGGTTTGGATGCTAGGAGGGACAAAAAAGTGTTTATTTATCTGGTCAAGTACATCAGAACCAGAGAACTTACCTATTTACGTACTAGCCATGAGTGGATGGATAAAAGAGAGAGCAGGCACAATAATTCACTTGAGAGGAAGAATCCTTAATGATTACAGAACTAGTTTTTCTTCATGTCATGAAGCACCTTTGCAAGACACCATCTTTTGACTGGCTATGAAGCCGGTTCTTTGAACTAGAATGTGTGCTAACAACTACACAGTCTGTACAGTTATTCCTGATCTAATGCCTAATATACTTCCTGTATTTTCAATAAGAAATTAGTCTTGATTTATCATTTCAAAAAAAGTTCCCATAGAATTCTTCCACCCAACTTTTTAGCATATTAATGTTAACCACCTTGGCAATTAACATTGATACATGCAAAATCTTAAGAGATTTTTCCTTGCAAAAGGAAAACAGAATATTATTATATCCTTTATGCTGAAATGTAAAAGTACTGGATGTGCAGGTTCTGTGTCTTTCAGCATTTCTAATTTCCCCACCAAGGGAAGATGAGCATAGTCCGACTTTGCTGTCATCTGTCACTCTGAGAAGTTTGTCTGGGACTCGATCACATTTGGCAGGTGGACAATTTCATCTACAAGTTGACACCTCCGATCTTGTTTTGTCTCCCTTGTTATTTTACCATGAACTTGTTACCACTACCACTGAAGCTGTTTTCACTAAGCTTCGCTGTCACTATTTTGTCCTTCTGAAAGAATTTTAAACTGTTACAAATGTTATTTTTCACTATTTTCTTTGTTTAAAATTGTATGTCGTAAGAGAAAGAAAATGTTTGAGATAGAACCTTCAAGGATCAAATAAAGTTTAGCCACCATAGATAAAGCAGTGTGAATCTTTGTTGCTTTAGTGTTTATCCCACTTCTGTCTTGTTTTACCTACAGCATTGCTAACTACCCCCTTGGACTTGGATTGAACAAGGTCATCATTCTCATAACAGATGACTCCCAGCCGAGCCCTCAGGTTGTGAGCAGCTACAAAATCACAATTTATCGAGAGGACCGCCCTAGTTTGCCTCTGTTTGACGACTATATGATGTGTGGGTTTGTGCAGGTATTGTCTCTATATTCTTTTGCTATACAAATTAGTAGTTAATTTAACTGGTAAAATTAGGGTATATGGGCCAAAGTTGATGTAGAGCCAGTTTTGGTGAGATTAGAATCTAAGTTCTAAATCCTATAATTGTATGAAATACAGAATTTACACAGCATTTTGGATATAAAAACTAAGTCCCAAATAAGTATCTCTCACAGTTACTACGTATTTAAGAGCTCCAGGTTAATAATTCTTCTTCTGGTCAGCCAAAACCTGCCCATCAGAGAGTTATTGTTTGCTTGTGAGGAAACATTCCCTTTGTACTGACCAGTGAGTAGACTGCAATTTCATAACTATCTATCCATTACATTGGAGCCATGAAAATCCTTACATACATATATATTATTCTTCTTTATTCTTAATTTTATATTATTCTATTTATATTATTTATATTATTTTATTTTTATTTTATATTGCTTTATATATTTATATATATTTGTATGTATATATTTATTTACATTTATTATGACAGTGTGTTTATCAGAGTTCAAGACAAATGCTGCCAGGTAATTTATGAATGAGAATTGTTTATTCCAGAAGACCAACAAACACAATGGAAAACACTCACCTTCAGAAGGAAGGGATGATTGACACATCACATTCATCCAAATATAAGTTTGGGAATGCAAATAAATCATTCCTAACAAATATGCAAATAAATTCTTCCTAACAATAATCTGTAGGAAGCAGTGGGTCTCTTGACTAAAAAAAAGGGTTAGAGTCTGTCTGATAGGGCTAAAAAGGGGCTGAGTAAGGGAAGATCAGGCTGAATTAGACACAAAATTAGAAGAAAGATAATGAAAGAAAGGAACAGTGAAGCTTTAGTTAGTGAAACTATGGTGATAAAGATAATTTTTATATGGTAGAAAACCTTGGACACAGGCTGGAGCAGAGCTGTTTGGATTCCAGAGTTTGAGGACTAAACTTGTTGGTACTTGATACAGTGGCAAAGGCAGCCAGTTCAAAGAGGGAAGTGACATGGTAAATCATAATCAAGGGCAATGCTTTTGTCTGTGGGATTTTAGGCAGGTTAGAAGGTTGGGAAAGTTCGTTTTAAATAATAGAGCACCCAGGAGGAATGTATTTCATCATGATTAATTCTGCAGCCAGGAAGCAGGATTTTCAAAGCTATAGTGTTGAAATTGTCATCCATGTTCATGTCAAATGTCTAACATCTTTATTTATCTTCTCCATGAAGAACCTTATATACCAATATATTCTTTTTGTGAAACTTCTTTCCCTTCCTTAGCTTCTTTCTATATACTGCAGAAGAGGTTGGAAGACCAGGGTGGGAGAGCAGTGTATTTTATATGTTGGGACAGATCAAGATAGATATTTTTTTTCTCCTTGAGAAGTAAGCACTAGGGCTTAAAACAGGAGCCAATAAGATTAGACATGTTGATAGTAAGTTGTATGTTGACAATAATTATCTCTGTCTGCAAATCAGAACTGTCAGAGATAATGTTTGTAGTAGTCATAGCCTACTGACTGCTGATCTGAACACCTGATTATGGTGCTGTCTGGTCTTCTACCTATTCTTTGTCTCATCTCTTACACTTATCTTCAAGCTCAAAAGGTCAAGGACCATTTTCTTGCTCTTTGTGCTTGCTCAGCACTAGATCTAGTGGTTGCTACAGCAAATCAAATATAAATAAACACATATAATACTTGAGATTTCAGTTAAGCAATTTGCCTGACACCTTAGGTGTGCATTAGTATGAAAGGGGGAGTAGCAACAGGCTGAGACGGGGTTATATTGCTGGGAAAACACATTGGCTGAAAACATGTGAGGAAAACTCCTCTTCTTGCCCAATTTTGGGCATGTGTCTGGGTGGAGGAACAGGAATTCAACCACATACACATCCTCCCACACTAGAGTTTACGCTGCTGTTAGTTTTATTATAGCATTTATGAGACTGAGTATGAATCTTTGAAGCACTGTGAGGGCAAAGAGATCTAGAATGATAAAAATTAAAATGTTTTAGAAGTTTCTTTTGACTGAGCTTGGCTTGCTGCTCATCTGCAAATATCTGCTCTCTAACTAATATAATTGTTCAGAGCTAGGGAGGACTTCAGGAGTTTAGAGTAACAATGAGATGAAAAGCATTCTTGTGGTATCTAACGAGGGCTGTGAAGATACAGTATGAGCTTCTAAAACAACAACACTTTCTTTTAGATACATTAAAGGCAAACTTATCAGAGAGTGCATTTAAAAAGCAAACAAAGCCTGGAGCGGGAGATAGAAATGGCATTGTAAAACACTAAAAAGCCTGCATTTTTTTCACTTTTCCCTGTTTGCCAGAACATAATTCATTACCTTTTGCTTAGAGTGATGGGTTTTTATCAATACAAAACTCAAGTCTTAAATGGCATCATTACATTCTGCTTTTCGTACCAGGGAGCATTATGCACTCTTGCAGGGTGGGTTAATACACCCTGATCAATGGCATGAATGCTTGTTCACTTAGTAACAAGACACCTGTTTTAGGAGCAAAGGGATAAATAAGGTGTGAACTGATGGAGTCTCCTTTGGACACTTGACTAGGCACAACTGGGAACCCACATGGGGAAGGAAAGGTCACTGACAGTGGTGTGGTCTTTCTCACAGAAGGCTTCAGTTAAAATTCTGATCCTGCGACTTGTTTTTTCCTGACTTTCTTTCATGTTTAATCCCATTAGGATATTCAGGTTTCACTGCAAGATGATACTATAAGGAAGATTACAGTAAAAAAAAGAGTGTGTGAGATGCTCTTTACAGTCTTCTAACAGTTCTCATGCAGTCGAATAATCCTGGATTAATTTCAAGGCTACTAAGTTAAGAAATGTGTGGTTCCAAACCTTGCAGCCTCTAAAAATGGAAAAACTACTGTCCTCTCTACTTTTTGATAGCAGCTAAAATATCCTTGTTAAAACCAAATCAGCAGTGAGTAAATTGTGGCATCATTACAGCACCTTCAGCAGGTTTGGTTGCCCTTCCTTGCGTGTTCTGCCTTCTGGCAGTATTGCTTGGACTGCAGATGGGGAGGTTATTGATTCATGCTTTGGCTTAGTTTTGTACAATTGTTGACAATATTCAAATTAAGTGTCCTTGAGTGAAGCGGTGCCATTTCATTATCAGCTGTGAAGCTGTGATACCAGGATAGGCAGAATACAAAGCAAGCAGCAAAAAACAGTGAGCCCTTAAGACAGGCATATCAGCATTACCCTTAAGTGAAAGATCCCAGGCTACATGCAGACTGTCATAAAGGACAAAAATATTTTATCATTCTTGTACTGCCCATTATCTTTAAATTGCAAACAGATTTATCTATTCCTCGCTTGAAATGTGTGGATGCTACCTCTTTGATCGTTAATCTTTGCCTAGTTACAATCATGGAAAGTAGCTGCTGATGTGCTTAAGGAACCTTGTTTGATACTGTGAACTTTTGTACCTATAGTGTCCTGCTGCCACATGTTTGGGGTTCTTTGTTTAGTTTGTTTTTTCTGGTACTCTAATAATACAGTTACTTAGTTGATTTTACATTTGCACGTTTAGTAATGGATAGCTAATATTACATTTTAGAGCCACAGCGTGTATTATTCACTTTGTCTGTGCATTTGCACAAAACATGAAAAAATACTTTCCAGAAACAGTGCAGTGCAGTGGGATGGCCATCCTACAGCTCTCTCAGGTCTGACAGAATGGATTTACAGGAGAACAGCTTTAAAAACTTTACTGATTTTTATACAACATCTGCTCTGGCAGGGGTTTTGGACTAGATGGTCTTTCAAGGTCCCTTCCAACCCCTGACATTCTGTGATTCTGTGATCTTATTCTTAAGCATTATTAACTCCTATATTTTTATAAATCCTTTTATTTTATTAATTTCTTAGAGTCCAGAGAGCATAAGAAATCCAACAGAGCTGATTATGAGATACTGGTATAACATTGCTGACTGCATAACACCAAATGGCGGCAATACAGCTGGCAACAAGATGCCAGCAACAAGATGCTGATTTCTCTTCCTGTCTACTAAACTTCCACTGATGAAAAAGCAATTAATACATAGGACTAATATAATAGCTATATTTAACTTTACAATGGTCTTTGAGGGGTAGAGGTGAAAAAACTCTTTGGAAAAAAAGAAGCCTTTAAAAAATAAAAACACAAAGTAATTTTTTAATGTAAAATATGATAATACCTTTTTTTTTTTAGCTCAAGTTATAAATTTCCTAACGAAAATTATTTTAGTTATTTTTAAACTGTGTTATTACAGTTACAATACATTTTTACAAGTAAAAATGTGAATTATAAAAACATGGATTATGTACTTTCACATAAAGTTTTTGAAGAACTTTGCAAATATTAAATAATGTCTATAAAATAAAAATAAATCAAAAAGAAAAGCTTAGCTGAGAAACAAAGAACTTGCTCTATAGCAGGACAGGCTCGAAGTACATTAGTATTTTCTGCATTTTCCATTAGCTGCATTAGATTCGGTATCACCCCCACTACAAATGACCCATCTCTTCTGTCCTTAGGACACTGCGAATACCATGTGCCGACTCTGAGGCTTTGCAGTGCTGGTCTCAGCAGCAGCTAACCTGGCGGTTCTGGGTTTGAGTGTCTTGCCTGAAAACACACAGAAAGTGCATCTCTGGAACTGAGTATACAGCCTAATTATATCAGCGAGCAGACTGTATCTTATTTGCAAAGTTAGCTTACTTCCCTTTCAGAGAGTAAAAGAATATTCGTAATAGGAGTGATCATGTCTTTCATTCTTTAGTCTTTTCAGATCTAGAGCTGGTGAGAATTTGTTTCAGTGGTTCTGAATTTTTCAGAAAACAACAGAAAATGCCCCAAACTTAAAAAGAATAGTTTAAGTATTTTTTTCTTTTTCTGATTTTTAAAGCTGATTGTGAAAAAAAAAATAATGGAAAGAATATACTTTCTGCAAAAGAAGATGTTTTGACTCAAAAAAGAGATTAAAATTTGAGATTTGTATTAGCATAACTGTTAAACCAGAGATTTTACCTATTGTGCAGTCTAGACTATCAACTGTTTTCAAGGACAGAGCAGCTGACACAAGCAAAAAGTCCACCCACTGTCAGAACTGAAACACTCAAACCTATACTCTAAATTTTCTTTTTTCCAGGAGCTTAAGCATCCCTTTCCCTGCCTGCAGCTACTCATGAATGAAATGAGAGAACTTTTTCTATTTTTTTTTAATCGACTAGTTTCTGGGATAAGGCAAGAGAAGGAGTAGGTTCAGGGTCAGGAATGAGCAGCTGGACACAGAAGAGCAGCAGTAGGTGCAGCTCAAGGCAGCTCTTGCTTGCTTCATGAAAGAAACTCACATCAAGATTGGGTTTAAAGCTCTTGCAAGTGAATAGTTACTGCTGTGCAGAAGAAAACAGAGGTGACGTTTTAAATGAGCAAGAGCTTCACGTTTGGAAATTGTAGGAGTGATTTGTGGGTGAAAACACAAAAAGTGCAAGAAGTACATTTGCATTGCTATTAAACTATTAAATAAAGCATAAACTATTTTGGGTTTT
>NW_009731132.1:0-2552 GCF_000703405.1 Apaloderma vittatum | reverse complement strand
TGTCAAATCCCTGTCTCTCCATTTTAGAGACCAGAAGTGCAAGCTCAATCCTAAGAGCTGCAACATTGTACTTTCCCAGTCTGAATGAAGTACATTCAGTGAAAACAGCTTTTTTTTTTGGATGAGGAGGTACTTGCATGATTTCAAAAGTGAACATGCTCAGAAATTCTGTACATTTTGAACAAGCTTTAATTATTTTATACCACTCTAGGAGGTGATTCATATTCTTTATTCTTTGTAATAAGCCACAATAGTAATGTTGAAAGCATCACAAACCGTATAGTACGATGCATATATGGCAAAAAATACGACATTACTTGTAACATAACAAATAAAAGATAAATGCCAAAAGCACATGATGCTTAGTCAAGGTAATAATTTTGAACAACATTAATAGAATAATAATTATGCCCATGATAGAATTTGGCTCCTGAAAGTATCCTGTCCTTGACAGGATATAATTATCAGTTAGATTAGTTTCTTATCGTATCCACAGCAGAATGACAATATTTTGGATTGCTGTATATGAAAACTATTTCATTTATTTTCTTTGATTTTATGCATGCCTTCTGAAAATAACTAGTTACAGGCCAAATTATTCTGCTTTATTTGCAGAAGCTCAGCTGTAATTCTAAGGACCCTGGCACAGAAACGTTGCTGGCTTTAGATTCAGAGTTTTAATGTTTCTACTTTCCTTGTTTTGTATTGGTCTCCCAGAGGTTTCTACATCAGTAGTATCCTCAGGAAAAAAGAAATAAATGTCAGCATCTTAGCCATCATAGTTCATACCCAGCATATTAGCTCAAACTCACCTTCAGTAACGGCTTCATCTATAGCTTCTGACTGCGTGCAGGCATTGTTGTGGTGTGAATGTTCTTCCTTGACTCTGCTATGGAAGCAGGAAGGCAAGGGTGGTTAAAACTTCATTAATGTTTGTAGGACTCAACAAAACTCTCTTGTTAGCACATCTTCCTTGCAAATCTGTTGATCAATGCAGTCTAAAACAACACTTCTGTGAAGCAACCATTTTCACATTCAGAATCATAGAACTTTACAAAATCATAAAATTTTCAGGGTTGGAAGGGACCTTAAAGATCATCGAGTTCCAACCCCTGAGCCATGGGCAGGGACAACCCCCACTAGACCATGTTGCCCAGAGCCCCATCCATCCTGGCCTTAAAAACTTTCAGGGATGGGGCTTCCACCCCCTCTCTGGGCAACCTGTGCCAGTGTCTCACCACCCTCATGGGGAAGAATTTCTTCCTAACGTCCAGTCTGAACCGATCCATCTCTAGCTTCAATCTGTTCCCTCTAGTCCTACCACTACCCGACAACCTAAAAAAGCTCCTCACCAGCTTTCTTGTAGCCCCCTTGAGATACTGGAAGGCCACAATAAGGTCTCCTCGGAGCCTTCTTTTCTGCAGACTGAACAGCCCCAACTCTGTCAGTCTGTCTTCATAGGAGAGGTGCTCCAGCCCTCTGATCATCCTTGTGGCCCTTCTCTGGACATGCTCCAGCACCTTCATATCTTTCTTGTGCTGTGGGCTCCAGAACTGGACGCAGTACTCCTGGTGAGGTCTCATGAGAGTATGAGTCATGAGAGAGCAGAGTACCTGCTGGCCACGTACCTCTTGATGCAGCCCAGGATGCAATTGGCTTCCTGGGCTGGAAGTGCACACTGACAGCTCATGCTGAACTTCTCATCCACCAGTGCCCCCAGGTCCTTTTCTTCAGGGCTGCTCTCAAGCCAGCCACTGCCCAGCCTATATTGGTGCTTGGGATTGCCCCTACCCATATGGAGGACCTTGCACTTGGACTTCTTGAACTTCATGAGGTTGGCCTGGGCCCACCTCTCCAGCCTGTCAAGGTTTCTCTGGATGGCATCCCTACCTTCAAACATGTCAGCTGCCTCACACAGCTTGGTGTCTTCAGCAAACTTGCTGATCCCAGACACTTCAGTACTTTTACAAAGTCATATTTTAATAAGCAAAACATCATGAAGATGATCTGCTAGTGATGAGATGATGAGGGAGGGCATCCGGTTTGTAAAGTCTCATAGGAAAAATTTCTTCACTGAAAGGTTTGTTAAGCACTGGAACAAGTTGCCCAGGGAAGTAATTGAGTCATCATCCCTGAAAGTATTTAAAAGATGTGCAGATGTGGTGCTTGGGGAATTGTGATGGATCTGGCATTGCTAGGCTAAAAAACGGACTTGGTGATCTTGAAGATCTTTCCCCACCTAAACAATTCTATGATTCTATAGTCACAAGAGCAGTGACTTGTCATAAGGCAATCTGTGCAGCTGCCATCCTGGGAATATCCTCCTTGCACTTGTGCTACTGGGACACAGATGTCACTGAGCAGACTGTCGACTGTGACATGAAAAAAATTGCTATAAATGCCCTATGGAAAGATATTAATAAGTAAAGAGTGGATTTAGAAGATGTCCTGGTTTGAGCTAAACAGAACCAACTCTGTTCAGTGATTTTTACTTCTCAGCTCAGTCTCCTTTGAGAGACTTCACTTTCTGAAGTCAACAGCATGTTTTTGCA
>NW_009731131.1:0-555 GCF_000703405.1 Apaloderma vittatum | reverse complement strand
GCTGTGCAGCCCTCACGCACACGGCCCCACGCGTCAAGCAGCACTGACCTCTGCTTAGGAAAGACAAGCAGCTGGCTTTGGCACCGACAAATTAAACCATGGAACATGATTTGTAACAAGAAAGATCAAAATACATGGGTTACAAAAGGAAAGAGGAAAAGAGATAATGCGGAAGTGTTGCTTGCAGTCATTGAAATAAACAGACTGCTCCCTCTCCTCCCTCCCTTTTTAGAAAAGGTATCAGTTGCAAGTCTCAAACAACAAGGTTTGTACAGTCACTAATGAAGTTAAATCCACAATTCAAAGAAATCAGCAAAAGCAGTACTATTGAGTCATCGCTTAGATTTCTTGACTTTCTGTTGCTTTGCACGGCTTTTCACCAACACTCAAGTCATCCCAGAATGGGTAGTTGTAAGTGACCTCCCACCAACCCTCCCACTAAAGCAGGGTTGCCTGGAGCACATCACACAGGAACATGCCCAGGAGGGTTTTGAATGTGTCCAGAGGAGACTCTACAACGTCTTTGGGCAGCCTGTGCCAGAGCTCTGTCACCCT
>NW_009731130.1:0-728 GCF_000703405.1 Apaloderma vittatum | reverse complement strand
TTTCAATATATTCATCAATGACCTGAATGTGCAACACGTTCCTTTGTGACCTACGGTAGGTGATCCTGCTCTGGCAGGGGGCTGGACTGGATGATCTTTGACGGTCCCTTCAAACCCCCAACATTCTGTGATTCTGTGATTGTCATCCACCCATCTCTTAAACACCTGCAGGGATGGCGACGCAACCCCCTCCCTGAGTAGGCTTTTCCAACGCCTGACAACCTGAACCTCTCTGGGCACAACTTAAAGCCATTTCCCCTTGCCCTTTTTCTTGCTACTAAGGAGAGCAGACCAACTCTTACCAACCAGAAGACCAACCTCCTTTCAGATAGTTGTAGAGAGCTATAAGGTCTCCCCTCAGTCTCCTCTTCTCCAGGCTGAACAGCCCCAGATCCCTCAGCCGTTCCTTGTAGAACACCTCCTCCAAATCCTTTCCCAGCCTGGTAGCCCATTTCTGTGATCTCTGCAGCAGGGAGAGGAGTGAGGCCAGACCAGAGGGCTGAGGGCTTTATCGCCCAACGCGCCCTGCTCACTTTCTAGCATAGTGGTTCACACTGCCTGGCAAACAGCCGCCAGGTCAGACTGTGTGGAAAGTTTCTCGCTGTATGTAGTCTGTCCCTCTCTTGTTTGAGCCCTCTTCTCCTTGTGCTTTGCACCTTGGACATGAGCTTGAGTCAATCTTCCTGGGAACTGTGACATGCTGCTACAAGTTCCCACCAAGATTTTTC
>NW_009731129.1:55719-59140 GCF_000703405.1 Apaloderma vittatum | reverse complement strand
TAGTTTGGGGTGGGTTGTGTGTTTTTTTTTTCGCATTTTTCTCTCCTGGTTTTGTAGTTCGTGACGCGTGGGTAGGTTTATCCCCTTTCCTTTCCAGCCGAACCGGGAGCGTGTAACTTGGTTATTCAGGATGCTCCTTGTGTTTTGGCTTTGTCTCATTCATTGCAATGCTTGTGCTAGGTATAAATATTAAAACAATTTATCATAAATCGAGTGTTGCGAAGCCAACATCTGGTTTAGATCATTGGGATTTTTGAGGTTAAACTTTCGCTGTGCAGTTCATAAACTACACATGGGTTTTAAATCCCTTTCTTTAAACTCAGGTCTTTCATTCTGTTGCTGAGTGGACTGACACTTGCAATATTTATTAGAGTATTCATATGCTCTGTTGTGGCTTTAGTGGGTATTTTTGGAGCTGAAATTCTTGAATTCCCCAGCTAATGCATGGGAGTGAGGATGCACTTTATGATGAGATTGCTGTATCCATTACTGCTTTCTCTCTGTGGTGGCTGTGACACCGTTTCATGTGAAGTGTTTCTGTCTCGGATACGTGGTCAGGAGGCCAAGCACGAGCATTGCGAGGTAGGGTTTGTGTAACTATGGTACTGCCGTAAAAACTGATACTGCCACCCCACCCTTAATTCCCAGTTCTTTAGTTACACTGATAATACTCTAAGGAGAAAGCCATCATGTGGTTTTCCATTTATATGTTGTGAAGCTGTTTAATAGCTTAAAAAAATGAGGTAAAGGCTCTGCTTTCTTGCGTCTCCTTTACAGGAAGAAATAGGCAGTTGGATTGACAGTTGAGTGTAATGTAACAGGTTCTTCCCCAGATTTGAACTTCTGTAGTAGAACAAGTGTTTCTAGCATACTCTGTAATCCTGCTCTCTCATGAGATATCCCGAGAAACCTCAGAAATGGCATATCAAAATTATAAACCACAAAGCATAACCCCTAATATAGCCCTAGGGCAAACCTCTGTCTTCTGAATTGCATGGCACAGCAGAGATCATAGAATAAGAAAATGTTTTGCCTTGGAGGGTTTTTCCCTTCCTTTTTCCAAGCCAGTTCTAGTATTTACAGTATCTCTGTTCTCTGCAGGTTTAATTGAGTCAATTAAGATTGTCAGACTTGATTCCCCCAGGTGCAGATTAAAAGTTTCTCTTTTTTTTTTCTCCTCTCTATTTCCCTCCCATCCCCTCCCCTCTCTGTCTTATGAGCTGCTGTTCTTGTTTTTGCCTGGTTATAGAGGAAGCAGGTAGCTGGGATTTTGTCACAATTCAAAAAGCACTCTCAATTGCAATGAGGTGATCTAATGTACATGTAAACACGAATAATGCCTGACTTCATCTGCCTTTTTTCCTGCTTCCTTTTCTGCCCTTTACAGTGTTCCAGCTCTTTGAGCTGTGTATTCTGAAGGTTTTGTTTGTTTGTTTTATTTTTATGGGGTTTTTTTCTATGTAGAAAGCAATCTCTGTAATTTTCATTTTTCTTGTCACCTTAAGCAGCTACTGATTCCTTATGACTTACTGTGAGAACTGGCAATGGACGTGCCTGTGTTTTAGCTTTCTCATTCTCGATTCCAATCCTTATCAACACCGTGACCAAAGAGCTGAGCTGGTACGTTCATTTGACTGTTGATGACCATTGATTGACCACTGAAGCAGCAAACCTTTCTCAGGTCCGTACTTTGTAAGCCAGGTAGTCCTTTTAGATAGTTCTGTTTTCTGTTAGCAGTGTGTGGTGTCTTGCACTTTTTATTTGGCTTCTTGCACTGCTTTTGGGCTAGTTGAAAATACCCAGGTACACCCACAGACTGCATTTTCTTGCGCATTCAGGCATGTGCCAGGCTCCTGTTGAAGTGTAGCTGTCAGAGGTTTCAGTTTAGTTATTCTGAGGATGTTTGGTTGGCATCTGTGTCCCATACCTCAGATGGGATGCTGCCAACGAGCGTTTCCTTGGAAGCCCAGGCTGAGAAGTGTCGTGACTGTGGGTACCAGGAACGTTTTTAGTTCATGCACACAAAAAAGCACTTTCTCTTCTCTGAGATCAGTCTTCTTCATTCAGCACAAAGAGCAGCATTGTTGTATTTTGCACGTGACTCTTGGATTTGAATGATTATTTTATGCCAGTTGTGATATTTTACTACATGTTCTTAGAACACCATAGTCTCTTGTTTGAGGAAAACATGAATTCACATATGGTTTTCAAGAAAGAACTGCTCTAGGTATTGATGCTCATTTGGATTACCTAAACTGCTTGTTGATATGACAAATTTAGCTAGCAGTAACATAACCAAAGGAATATTGGTGGGAGTCCATGTCATGGCTTTAATCCCAAGAAGAGAGTCTGAAATCAAACCTTAGTGGTGGTCTTAGTTCATCCAGTAGGTGCAGGCAATAATAAATAGTTTGTTCTTAACTTATTTCAGAGGTCAAGTTAATGCCTTGTTTTCTGTTACTCTATCTTTGGCTAAAGATTGGAGAATGGTAATCTTGCCTGTGCAAGAAACTTAGGAGCAAACCAACAATATTTGTTAATTTTGTTACTGGGTTGGCAGGAGAAGCGGGTGATAACTCTGCTTGAAACAGGAATAGGGGAACAGTCAGTGCCCAGAAGACCCATGGATGTGGTCACCGGGTGTGTAAGGACTCCTGGTTTGCCATGTGTCCATGACACTGTTCCCCACAGCATTCTCTTAGAGAAACTGACTGCTCTTGGCTTGGGTGGGCATACACTTTGCTGGGTAAAAGACTGGTCGGATGGCTGAGTCCAAAGAGTTGTGGTCAGTGGAGTTAAATCCAGTTGGTGACCGGTCACGAGTGGTGTCCCTCAGGGCTCAGTGCTGGGGCTGCTCCTGTTTAACATCTTCATCGATGATTTGGACAAGGGGGTGGAGTGCACCCTCAGTAAGTTTGCAGATGACACCAAGCTGGATGGAAGTGTCGATCTGCTTGAGAGTGGGGAGTCTCTCCAGAGGAATCTGGATAGGCTGGATTGCTGGGCCAAGGCCAACATAATGAAATCCAATAAGGCCGAATGCTGGATCCTGCACTTCGGCTGCTCTCCTTGGCAGTGTCCAAAGCAGGGATGGACAACCTGAGCGAATGTTGATTGCTCTGAGTGTTCTCCTTGACTTGTCATAGCCAAGTCTGGCATTACTGATGAGAAACAAGGTGTCAAACACCACTTACTCCACCCATGCTAGTAGCAGCCTGCAGTTCTTCATTCTTCCTCTCTCTCACACACACCTCCTCCTTCCCCCACAAAAAAGTTGATCTGCTGGAGGGGAGAGAGGCTCTCCAGAGGGATCTGGACAGGCTGGAACACTGGGCCAAGGCCAACTGAATGAAATTCAATAAGGCCAAACGCTGGGTCCTGCACTTCGGCCACAACAGCCCCCAGCAGCGCTACAGGCTTT
>NW_009731129.1:47301-55528 GCF_000703405.1 Apaloderma vittatum | reverse complement strand
AGTCCTGTGTCCAGTTTTGGGCCCCTCACTACAAGAGGAACACTGAGGTGCTGGAGAGGGCACAGAGGCAGGCTGCCAAGCTGGTAAAGGATTTGAAACATATGTTGTATGAGGTATGGCTGAGGGATCTGGGACTGTTTAGCCCTGAGAAGAGGAGATTGAGGGGAGACCTTATTTTTCTCTACAGCTACCTGAAAGGAGGTTGTAGAGAGGCAGGGGTTGGTCTGTTCTCCCTAGTGGTGAGTGATAAGACCAGGGCAAATGGTTTTAAATTGCCCCAGGGGAGGTTCAGGTTAGATATATTAGGAAGAATTTCTCTACTGAAAGTGTTGTCAGCTGTTGGAACAGGCAGCCAGGTGGTTGAGTCGCCGCCCCTGGAGGTGTTTAAGAGACGGGTGGATGTTGTGTTGGGAGGAATCATTTAGTAGGTTGATAGGGCTGGGACAAAGACTGGACTCAATGATCTTCTAGGACTCTTCCAGCTGATATGATTCAATGATTCTATTCTATAATTGCCTGTCATGAAATCTTAATCTTTTCTTTGACCCTAAAATTTGGGCATGCTTGCTACTCAGCATGTTCTTTATCTAGTATGTTCTTTGACTAGTTGAAAATAAGTTTAGGAGAAGACATTAAAAAATATCTTGGGATGCTGCTGCAATCTGATTCATTCCATGTCTCCAAACGCTGCATTGGAGAAGAATGTTTCTCAAGTGAGTTTCCATAGCTTCCAGCAGTTTCTACACTACCATCTCCTGGTGATATCCGTGCGTGTTGATATGACATGGAAGGCTCTCAGTTGGGTCAAGGATGGTCACTCTGCCACTTAACTTCAGGTTTAATACCTGATGCAGGGTGGCATCCTGGTTTGACGGGGAACTGGCAGTCACGCTGGGGCCCGTGCACTGCTGTCTCTGCTCGCTGCTTTCTCTCTAACGTGAATCATAGGATGCTTTGGGTTGGAAGGGACCGTAAAGATCGTCTAGTTCCAGCCCCCCTGTCTGCTCCTATTTCCTCAGTGGATATTAGTGACGAAGAAGATGAATGCTTTGCAGTGTTTCATGCACAGCATTAGAGACCAAGAAGGCATAGTTTTAAAATCCGTTCATGTTTGTAAGTGTGGAGTTAGGAGCAGCCGTGTCCCCTTACTGTAGCTGACAATTAAGCAGGTAGTCAAAAACTTTCTCCTTGACCTGTCATGGGGAGTAAATGTTCTTTACACTAACATAAGTCTCTTCTGTAGCCCCAGACAGACTTGTACTCACAACTTTCTGAAAATACTTAAAGATTATTTATCATTTAACTAAATTAGGATGAATGTCTCTTTAATTTATTTCTACTGACAGATGTTATGCATACTAAAGACCTGTGAAATGGCTTGACTAGTCCTGCCATTGTTTTTAAAAGAAACTTCCAAACACTTTCCCTAGTGGAATTTTATGATGAATAGTAGGACTAATCTCTGTATCACTGCTAAATGTTGTTAATCCTTAAAAAATGCACATGCATTCTTTAAAACAAAAAAAACTACCCACAACGTAACCCAAATAACTTTGCCACAGAAGATCAGCAGATATTTTGTTAAGGGATTTGTATGAAGGGTTTTTTCTGTTTCACAAATTTGTCATTTGAAGATTTAAGAGTTTTTCTACTTTCTTTCAAACTTTCTGTTTGCGGGATTCATGGATCTCATTAAAAAAATTAATAATCCTGTGAACAGACACTGTTCAGGTTAACTCAGCAGCAAAATAAAAGAAAGGCTATGAGAGTTAAAACATTTTCTCTCTCATTTTTTTCCTTAGTTCTGTTTTACCTACTATCAAAATGTGAGTACTTGCTACTGTTTGGTGAAATATTGTAAAAGGCTCCTGATATTTTCAAATATATAAGCTTATTTGAATTGTCACACAATCTCTGAACCCCTTTTCCCCTTCTCCCCCTGCCCTCTATGACATCCTTGGGATATTTTTTTCTGTCATTTTGCCCCTAAATACTGTCAAAGCAGAAGCTCAGCTGCCCTGCATCTGGCAGATATGTACAAATCAGTAACAGACCTATTATAATAACAACTAGATCCAGCTCCTGAATGTACACTTGCAACTAGAAAAAAAAATATCGTGAAAAGCCTTTCCTTTTTCACCAGCTTAAACTGCAGTCTGGTGGTGGTTGATTCCAAGTTCGTCTCAGTGTGTGACTTAATTTTGAGGCCGTAGAGCACAGACAGCCCTGCTTCTGTAGTTTGGGACACGAAGGGTCAGGTAGGTGATTTTGGAGGATGTGCCCTGTCCAAGGAGGAGAAGCTGTGCAGGTAGTTAAGGTGTTTAAATGCGGGTGAAGAATCAGTGCTCTGTCTCCTCAACTTGTGTGTTTGCTCTTCAGGGCAGCATGTGAGAATAAAGCTTTCCGTTTGCCTCCTAAACAGTGCAGCAAAAGTGTCTTAGATAAAATGGCACCATGTTTGTCCCTGAAAGTGCTTTCTTTATATTTCCAGTTAGGCTTTGAACAGCTTTATTTTCCAAGGGCAAAACTTTTCTATTTTGGAGGGGTGGAGGGAAATACCCTGTAACATGTGGCTGATTTAGGAGTCAAAATACTGCACGTCTGTATTCTGGCAATTAGTGCAGTTTCAAAATCTAACAGAATCAGGAAGTAAATAGTATTGTGAGATGACGTAGGAGCTTTAATCTCTCCTTCTTTGGTACCAAACCCGCCAGTGCCGTGAAAGAAAGGACTTCTGTGCATCAAGTTCTCTGGGTGCTCTTGGGACCTTCTCGGGCAGGGCTGAGGCTGGTGCTTCTGTGATTCCTGACTCTCGCTGCCCCAGCTGGGCAAGGTCACTGTCTGCTTGCTCACGTTCCCATTCCTTGCAATCCCACCTCTGATGGCACACATAACTCTGGTGGCACCTGGCCAGCTCTCACAGTCACCCAGTGGGCATAAGGTGTTAGGGGTCAGTGATAGATGCAATGTGCTTCTTTCTTTCTTTTTTTTTTAAAAAAAAATAAATTATTTTAAATGAAACAGAACACTGGTTTTATTTTTGCTCTTGGTCCATTGCACTTAATTCTCTTTTTAGCAAAGTTACAGAGTTGCAGGCAGATGTACATAACATTAAGACTGAGAAAGTGGATTTGGTTTGGGTTCTTTGAGGTGTGGGTGTGGTTTGTTGTTTTTTTTTTTCTTTTATTTTTTTAATTATTCTATTTATAAACTTGAGAAGACAGCTTCCAAGTTTTTACTTTCTTAAAGAGAAGAAAAAGAGGAAAAAAGTGAAAATCTTCTCCAAATACCTTAACAATAACTCCTTTGAGTTAAAGGTGGGATAGGAATATGCTGATGCCAAAGAACACATAGTGCTGAAAGTTCAAGTCCTTACCAGTATTTCTGATAGCCATCCTCTTGAGCAGCAATGGAGGATAGTCTGTCAGTCCTCAGCTTTTATACTCCAAGCTGCAGTTAGTCACTGAGATTTATTCCAATAAATTTTTTACCTTAATGGTTGTGGTTATCATAGCGTTTGTTTTATTCACTTCAAAGTTTAAGGACACTGCTTGCAACTCCTACTTTTGAGAATGATTATTCTTTTTGTGCAATGTTGTACTGTCTTCAAGTGTAGCTTATGGCCTCAGTTTTATGGGAGAGGAGAAAAGACATTATCGTGCAGGGCTGCTTTCCCATATTTATTATTCTTTGGGGGAGATGCAGAAAAATGTCTTCCTGCATTTTTTAGGAAAATGTATTTTGGTGAAATATGACTATCTCTCTGATCATTGCCTTCCTCTCCAGGCTATTGCTCTGCTTAGCCTGTGCTGGTGGCCCCTACCAGTAAGATGGATGTTGTGCCTTATTGCTCAGGAGTGGAACTTCTTGCACAGTTCTACAAAGTGGCATCTTAAAACCATGCATTTTAGTGCCTGATGTGTTAAAATGCATGTACTCTGTCACGTAAATGTTGTAGTCCTGTATTATACTTTTCTTTTTCCTTTTCAGCAACCTACCAAAGTTAACAGCATTTTTTACAATTCGGTAATCATAGAAGAATTCAGGTTGGAAAAGACCCTTGGGATCATCGAGTCCAACCATTGACCCTACACTGCAAGTTCACCCCTAAACCATATCACCCAACACCACATCTAAACGACACTTGAACACATTCAGGGATGGCGACTCAACCACCTCCCCAGGCAGTCTGTTCCAGTGTGTGGCCCATCTTTCCGTGAAAACTAATGTCCAGCCTAAACTTGCCCTGTTGCAACTTGCAACCATTCCCCCTGGTTCTGTCCCTAATTACCTGTGAGAAGAGACCAGCACCAACCTCTCTACAATGTCCTTTCAAGTAATTGTAGAGCATGATGAGATCCCCCTCAGTCTCCTTTTTGTCAAACTGAACAGACCCAGCTCCCTCAACTGCTCCTCATAAGGTCTGTTCTCCAGGCCCTTCACCAGCTTTGTTGCCCTCCTCTGCACTCACTCCAACACTTCAATATGTCTCTTATACTGAGGTGACCAAAACTGAACACAATACTCAAGGTGATTTATTTTTTTTCGTTTTCTTCCCCTTCCATATTGAACTGCCTGGAAGTCCACAGTTATAAAATCCAAATAGTGACTACAATTCATCTGACATTACTAGCAGTTTTATTGTCTGTTTTACAAAGATTCTTTCATGTTTTTACTGTCTGGAATTCTGAAGAAAGGCTGAAATAAGACAATTGGAAAGAATTATTGTAGGAGGAAGAAACATTGTTTGAAAATACTGCAACATCTTTCACTGAAGTGGAAGTACTTGTGGCAGTAATTGAAAGACATGTTTCATATTTCACTAGATACAAGTAAAATGCACATAGCTTAGGAAACGAAGTGCGGTT
The DNA here is from genome assembly GCF_000703405.1 of Apaloderma vittatum. NCBI lineage: Eukaryota > Metazoa > Chordata > Aves > Trogoniformes > Trogonidae > Apaloderma > Apaloderma vittatum. Next base: position 50,660 of record NW_009731129.1, on the reverse strand, counting down.
TTGTTCAGCATAGGAAGAGAACTAATATTAAGAGATAACTTAGTAGTTTAAATTTAGGCTGAGCAGCTTGGTTGTTCCTGAAGCCTTAAGTAACTGTGCCTGCCGCTGCTTGTAGCTTCAAGTGCACATAACTTGTGATTTGAGAATCTAGAAATACGGTTCTTTTCATTTAAATGCTTGTTTGATGCAGTAATTTTAGCCTTCTGTAGTAATTTGTAGCAACAGTTAATGATTAGTGGCTAACATCTCTGCTCCAGTGCTAGTGGCAAAACATTTAATGTTGAAAAAAATGTGACCTTCCCCTGTAGCTGCAGAACTTGAGAAGAAAGTTTTTAGGGTTTTTGGTTCTTCTTGTTTGTTTTTTTTTTTCTAAATGGCTGCTTTGAACGTTTACAGAACCATTAGATTGGCAAAGACCTTTAAGATAATGAAGCCCAGCCATTTAACCTAGCACTGCCAGGTGCACCACTAAATGATGTCCTTAAGTGTCGCATCTACATGTCTTCTAAATACCTCCAGGGATTGAGCGTCCCACTTTCTTGGGCAGCTATTCCAATGTTTGACAACCTTTGTGGTGAAGAAATTTTTCCTAATATCCAATCTAAACCTCTCCTGGAGCAACTTGAGGTCACTTCCTCTTGTTTTATTGCTTGTTACTTGGGAGAAGAGACCAATCCCCACCTCGCTACAACCTCCTGTCAGGTAGTTGTAGAGAGTGATAAGGTCTCGCCTCAGCCTCCTTTTCTCCAGGCTGATCAATCCCAGTTCTCTCAGCTGCTCCTCATAAGACTTGTTCTCCAAACCCTTCACCAGCTTTGTTGCCCTTCGCTGAACACATTTCAACACCAAAATGTCTTTCTTGTAGTGAGGGCCCAAAAGATTCCTGATGCTCCCTTTTTGTTGCGGCAGGTGAAGGAGGTTCCCAATGGCAATCCTGAGCCAAACCTTTTCTTTGGCTGGTTGTGTTGTCACAAGCACTTGGTCTGGCGTCATCTCTCCTGCAGGATCTGAGGACTGTACAGCTCGGCATCCTCATGCTAACAACAGCATTGCCCTTGACTTTAAGGACTGAAGCACCAGTGGTGGCTGCTCTTGAGTTTCCCTGTGGAGATGCTCAGCTCCTAGTGTAGGCACCCTCACCTGCAGCAGCACTGAAGTGGTGCCCCCCTCCTGGGGAGCTGCAGGGGCGCCCACTGGGGAAGTGGGCACCTGGGGCTGCTGAGCCATGTCTGGATTTTTACCTCAGGTTGTGGTGTGTGTCTGTGGAGTAGAAAAGGCAAAGAAAACCAAACCGAGGTAGTCTCTGAAGGGTCTTCAGGAGAAGGAGCTGTCATGATGTTTTTAATTTGGAGCTAAGTACAATTTCTTATTGTCCCCTTTGTGTTTCGAAAGCATCTCTTGTTGTTGTAAGAGTGTCCTGTTGAAAGCATCCATCTATCTGTATTGCTCATTTAATTTTATTCTTTTTTTTAAAAAAAATCACAGCATGACTAGTATTGAAATAAAACATTCCTAAATGTCTGCAGTTAAGGTTATGGGTGTTCATCGATCTTTTAGCTGGGAAGAAGGGGGTTGCATTCTGTATAGCTTCCAAAAATTCTAAGAAATATGCGACCTGGAGTTTTGTGAACAGGTGGGAATACAATTCTGACCTTCCCTTGTTGTATATTTTTATATTCTGGGATAATTTGCTAGAGGCTCCTTTTTCAGGGAACAGTTGTGTTGTAGGTTTATGTTTCCTCGTGGGATTTTGTTGGAGTGACTCCTTGTGCGATTTAGGGCTTTTCCCACAGTTACACTCCTTACATGAAATCCGTGCACGTGTGACCAGCCGGAGGCTGCAGAATTTTTCGACGAGGGATTTCTGACAGCGGCGTTGGGTTGAGTTCCCCGGCCGGCAGCACCGGGAGCCGTGGGTGCCCTGGCTGAGAGCACCGAGATGTTCCACTTCGGTGCGAGCAGCAGCAGAGGGCACTGCAAGGCAGCGGATCGCCCGGCGCCGCTCCCGCTCCGCCAGCCTCGTCCTTTCGCTACCGGCTCCGGCGTTGGCTTTTAAACCGCTGAGATCTGCTCTGCTCCTTAAGTGCCTTCACGCTCTTCAGGCTGCAGGGCTGTTCCAGTGCTGATACTGGACCCCACGCTTCTAGATTGCAAATTTTTGTGGAGCTTCCAAAAATCATTTGTAATTAAAACCCCCCTCTATTTACAGCCCAGTTTTGTTTATCACCTCAAAATATCATCCTGAGGTCACTGACAAAAATAGGGCCAGCAGGAAAAGACAGCCTGAGCATTTATGGCAGTGCCATATTATAAGCCTCAGAAATGTTACCTCCAGTTTTCTGTACAGAGCAAACGTGGGGTGTGTTTGTCTGTCATCTTGGTTTTTCTAAGCATTATAACCACTGGAAAGCCTATTGTTCCCTACAATGTTTACGACAACGTGACTGAGCTGGAGATTTAGTTAAGTAATTGAGAAAACTATCTGGAAACTGAGACCTTTTTATTTTTAAAAAATTATATTAAACTTGATTTATTTTCATGAAATTTACTGTCCAGGTCTGACTAAGCAATTGAGTTTTAAAATGTGAGTTTTGAGGATCACATGCATTATCACTTGTCTTATCAAAGTGACTTAACCTGAAATCTAAATGTAACTGTTTTAAAATTGGATCCTGTTTACAAATAGATACGTTTTTTCTGATTTTGATAGTTGTTCCTATTCTACTTGTTTAATCAGTATTACAAGATCCGTTTCTTGAACCACTTGATTCAGTTAAACCCATTTAAAAGTAGACTGGCCCTGCTTTAGAGTGAAGAAATTCAGAGATACTACAGATACTAAAAATCTGTTCCTGTTGATGCTCACGAAGGCAAGAACTTTGGCATTTTTTAGCGAGATTTGGTTTAATATCCTCCTGTCTTTCTACCTACGTTTTATGATGGTGTTTGTGCGTGTGTGGTACTTCACTAATCCCTTGAAAGGTGAGGCAGTTTTGGCAAAGCATGTGCTTCAGAACAGTTTTCTGCATATTTCAGTCCGTGCCTGCATGCTGCCCTTGTCAGGGCGTGGGAGACCAAGGCAGGTGATATTCTTGGAGCGCCTCGTGTGCCTGTATCGGCACGACACACTACTGCTTCATTTTGCCTGCAAAGTAATGCCTTCAAAAAAGTAAATGTATGCCACGTTAAAGATTACACAGTCGGAGGAATTAGTCATTGATTTTTTTAATTGGCACATTGAAACCAGAACAAAAATATAATTATAAAATCCATGGTGATTTTTTTTCCCCTCTAGGCACAAATCTGTGCAAAAGCTACAGAATGAGCAACGGCTGCAGTTTCGTTGTGGCTCAGGCCTG
>NW_009731129.1:22877-47270 GCF_000703405.1 Apaloderma vittatum | reverse complement strand
GAAACCTTCCTGTCAATGCTGTTGGCCCTTCATAGATTTTCTAGGTTAAATTGCTGAGTGGGGCTTAGAAAAAGAGTTCAGAATACAAATCTGTTTATCAAAGAGCCTGTTAGGCTGAACTTGGGGCACTGGAAAGGGGAAGAAAAGTGTCTCCACAGTGACCCAGTTGTCGGTGCGATGTGTTCTCAGTGTGGCTGCCTTGCTGTGAACTTTCCTGCAGTTGCAGCTGTAGTCTGTCAGAGTGAAGGTCTCTCTTAAACAGCATTTCGGCACCAGCTTCACTGAGGAAGCCTTTCTGGGTAATAGTAATGGGAGAAGCTTGTGTTGATCCTGCTGGCAATATTCTCCCAGTCAAGGCCTTCCTGAGCCAAAGTGGCATCTCTGTATGGTTTACTGGTAGAAAATGAAAATTAACAAATACTGGTGTGAGCACCTAAAAAGAATCCATCTCTCTGTTTTCTGTTCTTCCATAAGTAAAGCCTCATGTGAGAGAATGCTTTTATAATCCGGTGGAGAAGCTCATACCAGGCCTTAGGACTCGTCTGTGGGGAGCAGGATAGCTTCTCACGTCCCTGGTGATAGCTTTGTCTTCTGAGAAAATTCTGATAAGGAGAAGTGTTGGAGGTTTCCTGGTGCCTCTGGCCACAGACTGTGTGGTGCTCTCTGTCCTCAGCTTCAGGCTGTGTTGGAGTAAGATTCACAGGTGAAAATGTGTACGAGGACCAGAGGGCAGGGAGGTGTACGTAAGCGCGCGTGTGGACCCACGCAGAAGACTTTTGCGGGCTGATTGCAGTGGTGTCACTTCAGAAAGCCTTTCTTCCATGGCCTAAGCCACAGGCTGGGGTAGCACTTTCCACAGTATACATACACTTTAATAAAAACACAGCTTTAAAAATTAATGCAAATGATGTTAGGTCAGCTTGATTTAAAAAAGAAAGGTTTTCAGGTAATTTTTAAAAAATATTAGCATGTTAGAGAAAACACATTTGCAGCAGTCTGGACTTAAAGAGAAACAGAGGGAGGGAGGATGACGTGGTTGCATTTCAGTTCTTATTCTGCACTTACATAAAGACTTTGAAAAACAACCCGGATTTTCTGTTTTCAGACAAGTTTCACTCGTGCTCAGGTAACCCTGTGACTGAACTGAAAACTCTTTCTGCAAACTTATATAATAGTTTCTTAGTTTTCCTACTGTACTACCCTGACAAGTTGAAAAATAAAGACATCGGGTCCTGTGAGAGAGTGAGTGTGTGTGTAAGAAAAAGGAAAAAAAAAAATCTGTGCAGGTTATCGGTCAGTAATAGTCAGACCGTGGAACAGCTGAAAACATGGAAACAATTTCCTCCCTAATTTGGGCAGATTGGAATGCATCCCCAAAATCCAAACGGAAATAGTAAAATTTTAAAACTTTTTATTAGTACCTAACCCAGCTGCACCTGGCTGGCCTAATTGCCTTCAACCTGGTCATTACTCAAAGGCATGAAGTTTAGCCACCAACAGCACTTATTAATGTATAATAGGAATTTACTTGTAAAACAGAATTATTGGAACGGTGCGATATCATAAAGACCGAGGTGCTGACATTTTAGATTGTTTTATATAGGGATGTTGAGTTATAATTTAGGAGTTGGATATTCTCTGGGTGATTAATCATTCTTGGGTATAATTTTAAATGTCTGGTGGATATACATAGAATTAATGTTTGTAATGACCAGCTCCTGAAGCATACTTATGTGAATAAGGTCACATTTGGTTTCTGGACAATCTACTACTCTAGTGTTTAGTGAAAGGTTGGTGCAAAACCTAGAAATGCTGAGGCAGCAGATTAACAAAATGTTTTCAGCAAGACAACCCCTCACTGATTTCTGTAAAGATGTCAAAGCCTGAGCCCATAAAAGTGCCTGCAAATTCTCCTCTTCATATCGATGGTGTGAGAAACTGAATACATTAATTCTGTTGGACCTCAAACTTAGAATCTGTCAATATGATTCCAGTGATTGATGGTTACAGACTTTTACCTACCTCATAAATATAATGTGCCTTGATTACAGAGGCACTGCTAGTGCTGCTATAGTTAGTTATGTCAGCACTTCCATTGTAAACCCTGTTTCTTTAGGGGTTTATAACTCCATCATAAAAATTCATTCCAAGATGAAATTTATACCATGGGCTTCTAGACTGTAGGCAAGTCATTTAAAACACAGATATACTAAAAGAATCAGTTCAACAAAGGCAAAAGCCCAAACTTACTATTTTTTTCATCTGTATTTCTGTAGCTGAGAAGTGACTTTGGTTTTGAGATGAAAGGTTGTTGACTTTTGCTCCCCAGTGGAAGTATGGCTCCCTGTGGGTGTCTGTAGGTAGACACATACGTACATGTATATGCATAGTTCTGTCATAAATATTTTGAAACACAGTGTATGTGCAATAACTTCTTAAAAAAAATAGTGCAGTGTTAGTACCTTGAAGTTTTTATCCACAACATAAACCAACACTAAACACCAGTTTACAGATAAAATATAATTGCTGCAACGGCGTGTGAAGGTCAGGGGGAAAAGCATTAAAAACATATTCAGTTAAATACAGGGATTTGGGTGTGATCCTCACCTGGGTTAAGTTAACTTCAGTAAATGTATATAGACTTCTATGAGCAAAATATCACTGACCCTGTGTGTAATCTTTTTTTAAAGGATTAATTTTTTAAAAGCTTATTTTAAATGGGCTCTAATGTGTTGCCTTAAAACCCACATTTTTTTGAAATACTTGCTGATTACCTGCTAGAGATTTTACTTTAGTAACGTTTTGTGTTTCTTTAGTGTAATACAGTAGAACAGTCCTAGACAGGTTTCTAAGCTGTTTGTGGTAAACAGCACTGCAAGATGTGAGTTTCTTAAATTACAAGAGTTTTGAATGCTTCTAAAGGGTCTCTCTTAGTCATTAATTCAATATTAAAATTTTTGTGTATGTTTCAATGTTCTTTTTTCTTGTTTTTACACATTGTAAAGCTGGTGTTTGGATTTCAAAGAAAACTGAAAACAGTGTATGTAACATGCCAGAATGGTATTTCCATATTCCGACCTGGTGATATGGTAAATAACTTAATACATGACACATCTTCCCAATGGGGATATATTTATGAGTAGTGTAAAACTGACCTATTATCATATAATTAGTGAATGAGTCTTAAGCTTTACTCATCTTTTCTCACTGTGCATGGTACTGCTTTTCAAAGACTACGGAAGAAGAGAAGGAAAATTTCATTACTTCTTTCCCCCATTCTTTCCCATTGCTGTATAAGTCACAAAATTAATTTTTGTGACTTATACATAGCAATAGCTGAGAGGAAATCCATTAAAAGATATTTCTTTTTCTAAAACACCTTTAAAAAAAAATCTAGGTGAGTCTGATGCGATGATTGTTTCCATTACTGAAAGTCCTGCTGCTACAAAATATTACAGCTCAGCCTCTTTTTGTTTTAAAGATGCAAGTTAACCTCAGACAGATACCTTCATTTCTTTTTCTGACATTAACTCTCCAGTTTATTCGCTGTTGGATTTTTGGTGTGTAATTTCTAGCGTGACTATTACTTCTAGGAGCCTATAGTTTTTCTGTTTGCAATAGAAATTGAAGCTGTGCAGCTTTGATTCTCTCTTCTCTCTCGCTCCCTCCTCCTCGTACCCCCACCCTATCTGCAAATAAAAAGACCAGTCCTGCCAAAAAGCAGCTTGCATATTTCAAAAAAGGAACTTGGAATCCTAAAAACTTTATTTATGAAAGAAGAGGGGGTGGGTGGTGAGACGCTAGCACTAAACCTTTTGAGGGTGGGCATCCGGCTCTCACAGTTTACTTGGCTGGTTGGATATCTTGAAAGCCTTAATTTAAAAGTCATCTTACAGTCCTTTTTAATTGGCTCCAAAGTAAGTAGTTGAGCATTTGTTCTGATAAGGAGGTTTTTGGCTCTATGTGTGCCATAAACTCGGCAAAAAGAGGGATCTGTTTAATACAACAACGATGCTGGGCTTTTGTGTTTCTCGGGTTTGCCCTAAACAGGATTTACCCCTTAAGGCAGCAGTAGCACACCATAAAAAGGCCATTCTTTTACTCCACAGCAACAAGGCTTTAACTTTCTGCTTTTCAGCTTTCTTTTTTTAATAGGCAGCAATAACAAGACTGCCATAGGGTGGTTGCTCTAAGTACTGTACATGGTGTCTAAGATCAGAATGCTTTGCCTACAATGTTTTATTGCTTTTGGTTTATAAAGGCTTGGGAAAGAGCATCTGACAAACTTCAAGGTTCAGCACATGTTGCTGGAAACTTCTCTGGGTGGGGGAAAGCTTGTAGATGGAATAAAGTCAACCTGGTTTTGCTGACTTACACTTAGATTATTGCTTCAGAGTTCTTAACTCTGTGTACTCCCAAACCCTGATGAATATCCAAAGTGGTTTGCATTGTAACCAAAAAAACAAACAGTGAAAGCTAGAAAATTTAATTGAAAAGGTGGAATTAAATACTTCCACGCACCATTAACTCTGTTGCTATAGAAATGTCAGGTTTTCTTTGATCCCACATATCTATTTCATTAAGTAGATGTGTTTTTTATCTGAGGATTTGTTCCTGCTTCCCCAGGAACTCAAAATCTAGTTTACAGCTGTGGAGAGTATTTATTTGGAGAAGCCAGTTACTTTGTACCACCCTCTCAGTTCCTTTTATCATCTGTATTTTCACGAGGTTTTTAAAGTCTCCTCCTGACTAAGCTGTAGGCAGTCTGCTTTGACAGGTAGCATGTAGAGCAGACCCACACCCCCCACTGTCTAGTTCGTGTGATCGGAGTGTGTGATGTGGACTTTCATGCAACTCCTATGATGTTCTAATTTGCTTATTTACATTTAAAAATTATTTTATGTTGCTTGTCCAGCAGGTTGGTCACGATTGTTCATTACCTGTTCATTAAAATTCCATTGGTAAGCTCTTTGTCTGATAGCAAATGAATGTTGTGAACTGTATGGCTCTGAGAAGTCTGACTTCTCTGGACTGTCGTGTTTTTTCTAAGGCTATTTTAGTGGGATCAGCATCCTGTAACGGTGGTGGTAGTCAGAGGAGCTCTCTTCAAATGCTGCTGAAGCACGTTTGAAGGTGCAGCCGTGCTCCCAAGGGGGTGTGCCCATGGTCTGAGTACTCGTGGTGCAGTAGGCAGTGCTGATGGAAAGACAACAAGTTCACAGGGATAAGGGCCATGCAGGGATAAGGGGCATGCAGGGAAAAGGGAAAGCAGTTCTGACTCAAAGTCTCCAACTCTTCCAGTTGCTGAATAATTCTAAGAAATATTTCAGTTTTATGGAAATTAGGAACTCCTATTAGGAACTCCTTTTACCGAGTAGCGGTTTTGGCTGTCCCTATGAAGTGGAAGTTGACGAGCTCCTGTCTTGATACGTGTTCATTTACACTCAGTTTCTTGCGGTTTTCACTTCTACTGACAGATTCAGAAAACATGGCAGAGTTCTGATGTGTATTTGAACTGGGTCATCTTACTGTCATGAAGTTCTTTGGAAGGGAAAAACTAGCAAGTCAAAGGGACACTCGTCAGACAAGTACGGATGAAGCAATGCATCTTTTTTACCTTTTCCAATTTAAAATGGGTCCCCCTCCCTTCTGTCTTCCCTGATCCTCTTAAAGTCCTAGTGTGTCTACTTTCTTTGCACGTAGAACTACAGAGGACTTGCAGGAAGGAGTCGTTATTTCTGGCAATGTGAGCTATCTTGGAGCACTCTGTGGCGTGTCTCTTGTTTGTTTGCTTGTGTGATGAAGTATAAGCTGAGCCTGCTCCTCAGAGGAGATGAGATTATTCAGGAGTCATGTGCCAGAGGGTGCGTGAGGTCAGGGAAAACGGTGTGTCAGTCTGCACTTGTTGAAAGTGGTCACTCTGAGAAGAGCTGGCCCTGTTTGGAAACCTGGGTGGTACTTAAAGCTGGAGAACTGCCCTTTAATGCAGTCCAAGCTGCCTATTTTCTGCAGTTTTCTTGATCTCTTTAAATTGCCCCGTGTAACTGAAGATGTCAGGCGCCTGGAGCTACTGGGAGCAGTGGCCTCTCCTTCCTCATAAGGCTCTGTGGATGTGCTGACAACTCTGCAAGACACCAGGTACACCATGGTGTACCTGACTAGGGATCAGATGCTTTTCTTTCTTTCCATCCCTCACCTCCAGTGTAACGTAATTCTGCTGGTGTATCTAGCAACAAAATGGCCTGTCAAGATGTCTTCTGGTGACACTTAACGTCAAAAAAATGTTGGTGACATTTGGCATGTGGTGTTAAGCAGTGAGAACCTGAAGAGCATATCTGAAAGGTCATTTAGATATATAAGAACAATGTGTCAGAATCTAATGATCTTTCAGATGGTTGTGAGGGGCTCAAGGAGCCTGACGGAAGGTAATCTGGGTGCTAATGAACTTTACAAACTGTCCAGCTCTCTGGAGGTTGCTTTAATGCCCCAGTTAACCAGTGCATTTCTGTTAATTCTGAAGTATGGATATCACTTGAATGCTGGCAGGGGAGAACTGTGGTGGCTTTTGAGGCTTTTCTTTCTTTTTTTTTTTTGTGAAATCAGGGACTTTTTTACAGCAGGTAGCTCCTTCATTAGCTTGATGGACTATTCTTAATTCAAGAATAACTGTGTCCTCTTCCTCTCTCAAAACCTGTTCATATTCAGTAGATTCACTTTGACTTTTCAAGCTAGGTATTTTTTTGGATGGCCTTGGGATATGGAATTCTTGAGATGGAAAAAGAATTAAATACCAATTGTCTATCTTAAATGATGGAGAATGTTTTTGTGTATATGTACACACATGTGTGTATATGTGCAGTCTCCCATACAAAACCAGATAATTTAGAATATGGAAAATTCTTCTTCGGGGACTGAAAAGTGCATATAAAAATTTTGAAGCTTCTTGTACATAATCATAGAATCATTGAGGTTGGAAAGGGCCTCTGGAGGCCATCTAGTCCAACTTCCCCTGCTCGAGCAGGCTGCCCAGGACCATGTCCAGATGGGTTTCGAATATCTGCGAGGATGGAGACTACACAACCTCCCCAGGCAACCTGTGCCGGTGCTTGGTCACCCTCACAGTGAAAAAGTGTTTCCTCATCTTCAGACAGTGTCATTTTTGTGCCCGTTGCCTCTTGTGCTGTTACTGGGCACCACTGAAAAGAACCAGGCTTCACCCTCTTGGCACTCTTCCTTCAAGTATTTAGACACATTGATGAGACCCTCCTGAGCCTTATTCCCTCCAGGCTGAACAGTCCCAGCTCTCTTGACCTTTCCACACAGGAGAAATACTCCATCTTAGGGCACCTGTGCCGGACTCCCTCCATTATGTCCATGTCTCACTTGTACTGGGGAGCCCAGACCGGACACAGCACCCCAGCTGTGGCCTCACTAGTGCTGAGCAGGGGGCAAGGACCTCTGCTTGGCACTGCTGGCAATACTCTGTCTAACGCAGCCCAGGACCCCATTTGCCTTCTACGCACCAAGGGCTCCTGGCTGGTACGTCTTCAGCTTGGTGTCCACCAGGACTCCCAGGTCCTTTTCTGCCAAGCTGCTCTCCAGCTGAGTGGCCCTCAGCAGATACTGGTTCCTGGAGTTGTTCTTTACCAGGTGCAGGACTTTGTACTTCTCTTGTTGAACTTCAGGAGGTTAAGGATTCTGTGAACAACCTACCTAAGTTTCTATTTGGCTTCATTTTACTATGTCCAAATGTTAATGTGAAAATTTTCCACTAGTTTGTCTGGGGGGTGAAGGTGGAAGCATGACCTTTTCTTTGTTAACTAGTGCTATTATGAAAAACTTTAACAAATCAGAAATCTGTACTGCCTTTTTTTTCCTTACATGAGCGGTCCATTCAAAAATAAATCCCATAGGATCTGGCCGTAAATGTTTACTTTTCAACTGATGTGGCTTAATATTTTCAAGCAGAGTAGACATACTATCCTGATCGTGTTAGCCTCAGGTTTCAGCATTTTTCTCAAAGAGCAGGTAGCTGTTGATAAATTAACCTGCCACACTTAGTCATGTAGAAGTAAATTAAGTCCTGCTCATTTTTGAATGTTCTTCATACTGCTTTTATTTTGTACCATGGCTACTGGTGTTTTGTAAGTTACTGAGTTTTCTAAAAACTGTGTCTTGTAGGCATAGGTCAGACTACAAGGATCAGAGTAGTCTTAGATTTTCTTCGCCTGCTGTTCCTCCTGAAAAAGGAAGAAGGAACATCTGTTTGATAAACTGAATTTATTTAGAAGACTTCAGGATGTCACAGTAAAATTTACTTTGTGTTCCCAAATGATTACAGATACCTACAGGTTTTGTTATGCTGTGGTGTCATACTGTGATATGCCAAGCAAGAATAAAAGATGAAGTTGGATAAGTTATGTTAATATTCTCTAGATTTGTTTTACCTTGGAGTCCAGTGCTGGGTTTTTTCTGTTGTCATCTTTCACATGATGATGGCCAGAACCTTGCAAGTAGCTTGTGGTCCAAAGATGTGCTCAAAACTTAGCCTAAAGAGGATCAGGTGGAACTGCTGGAGCTGGAGGTGAAAATGTGGTATTCATGCTTTTTTTTCAGAAAAAGGCAGATGCTTTTTAAAGATGCAGAAGACGAAACACTTCATTAAAACCACATTGAACATATTGGTATTTTATTACGAGGATTTGTTAACGTGTTTTTTCAAGTACTGTGGTGCATAAGAATGTTCCTTGCAATTCTGAAGCATATTACTGTTCATGGCACTTTTAAGAGTCAAACATACTAGCTGCTTTAATCAGGATGATAATTTAGAGTGTCAAAAGGATAGTGTACCTTCTCAGCATTTCCATTTGGTATTATTTTACGCCTTTAATAGTACTTTATAGTTCCCAGCCTTACCTCAATTAGCAGTACTGACAGATGCTAGTTCAGCATTTTACCTCTAGCCAGCAGGGCTTTCTTTAGAATAAATGTCAGTAATTTTATGTTGCTAATTTGAGGTGATATACCTACATGTGAAATTACATTTTAACTTTCTTGTTATACCTGTAATGAGAGATGGCAGCATAAAGAAATATAAGTGAATGCGCCCGAGAGATAGTTCAAGACTAGAAGGTTCATTATGGAACTTTTATTGCTCATTTTGAGGTGTACTGCAGTTTGTGTTAACTCTTTCTTCCACTATTCATCTATTTCTTCTGTCTTTCCTCTTTCCTCATGAGTTGTGATTTTTTTAATAAATCAGTTTGCTTCATTAGAGGTTTTGGGGAAAACTGAGGTTGAGATTTGGATCTTTAAAGAGCTTTAAATGCTGCTGCATGCCGCTTCTTAATAACAATCACTGCTTGTTTAGTGAAAGGAAGACATTTGTGAGTGCACTAAAGGTTTCTGTCTGAAAAGTGCCAATGTAGGTGTTACGTAGGTAAAAAAAAGAAATTGTCGTGTTTCTTAAGGTTAGGCTGTTCTTGAGAAAGATCTTAAGGAAGCTTATTGCAGTTAATGGGAAGCAAGCAGAAGGGAAATATTTCTGCGAAGGACGGTGCTGATCGAGCACAGCAGTCGTGCCGGCACTAATGACTGGAATCAGTGGACGCCCTCAAGAGAAGCCTGTGCTGGGGCACGGGTCTGTAAGTCAGCGTGCACAGTAGAGGGGAAATTGCATGAGAAGGCAGAGCTGCAGCTTAAGATGACAAGAAATTGCAATATTAACTGTTCCATAAGTTACTTGTGATTCATTTTAAAAGGTGGTGTATTTTTACTTGTTTAATTATGTATTTCAGTCTTTCTTGAGTGAGGTCTTTCCTTAGTGGTTTAGATTTCACTGCAGATTCTTTCCCTTAGTTACTGCATTACACCTTTATCTATTTGATAAAGAAAAATACCACTTGTGCGCACACTAGTAACTTCATATGAGGCAGCAAATCCAGCTGTATGTACTGACTGGAAAGTAAGCCAGTAATTGCCAGATACGAGGGAATAGGCGCTTTCTACTGCAGTACAAAAGCCAGTCTACTGCTTCAAGAATTTATTTTCTCTTTTTTTCAGTATATTCTTAGACTTAAGTAGAGATTTCCAAGGTGTCAAACTCCTATCTTTGTTATAAATAGTACAGAATTGCTTAATGTAGAACTATTTGTTTTTTGATTTTGTGACACGTATAAAATTCATCCTAAATGCCTCTATAAATAGTTAATTGACACTTCCTATGTCATTGCCTAGTTGTGAGTTTTTGTGTAGTCTCTGCTTTACTGTGTGGATATGCATTGATTACTATGAAGCAATTTCACTGTTTCAGTTTTTAAAATAGCTTAGTGCACTCTAATCTTCAGGCATTTTGAGAAATCTTCTGTAAACTTACATGATGACTGTAATTTTAATTCAGTTATAACTGCAGAAATAAACTTGGCCTAATTTTGAGTTGAACAAGAGTATTGTGTTCATAAATGTTTGATTAAAAATAGCAATGATATTTTTTAAAGAAATTGAGAAATGTTAGTAAAACCTCTTTAACACTACAATAAATTCCTCAGTAATTATTCACTCGTCTCTTACTAGTGATCTGAAGCCTTTATCACGTTAGCCTGTGTGCATCTCCCCCTGCCTCTCCAGCTAATTTGATTTTAACGTTGAGGCGGAAGGAGGGTCACAAACCAGACAAGTTAACATTAAAAAATAGAAAAATTTTGTGTTCATATCACTTATTCTGCTAAGGCGGAAATGTGCCACCACTTTTGGGTGGAATGAGCGGTGGTACTACTTGTAGTCATCTAACATAGGATGAAATTAAATATGTCATTTTTACTAAAAGGTCAGCATTTTTTTCAAGAAGCTAGTGGTGCTTTTTTGGTGTGTTTGTGTGTTTTGGTTTTTTTTTTCCTAAGCTAGTGATGCAGTTTTCTTTTCTCTGCATTGAACTTTTGCCCTTGCCCTCAAGAATATGGGTGGTATATGTTTTAAAATTGATATATTAATGTTGAATTTTTATTGTCACCGTTTCTGTTCGTGCGCCTTTCAAATCCTTCATTTGTTTGTTTCTGAACTTGGGATGTATCGTAAAAATGTCACCATTGTGGCTGAACATTAAGCACCTTCCCATTTTGCTCTAGGCCGTTGAAATAAATTTGGACCAGGTGCTCCTCTCATAACAGAAGTCCTTGATGTGCCCTGATAGCGAGCGGGAGGGCGGAAGCTGTCAGCCTTCAGCTGGCTTGAAGAATGCAATTAGAGCGGTTTTAATACTGTTGAGGGACCCCATCCAATCAAAGCTGTTTGAGTTAAGCCAAGTCTAGGATCCTAAACATGTACTTTAAGCACATCAACTCCGTCTTTTCAGTCGGAGCGGATCTGTCGTTCCCACACATTATGTGAGGGTGGTTTTCTGTTGGCTTGGTGGTGGGTTTTTTTATATGCTAGGAGAGATACTCCCATTCCTTACCGGCTCACTGTTATTTTATCTGTTAGCTTTGTCTTTATGGCATTGTTAATACTCATGGTTCAAAGCATTTATTGTCAAATTAAGGCTTAAAATGCATTTTTAAATGTCAGAAATGGCTATGCCTTTACATAAAACCCAGGTTACGTAAATTCGTAAGCATTTCATCATTAGGTTTTCCAGATTCGGCTGGCGAAAGAAAAGGGAACATTGGTACAGATCAGAGCACATGGAATACGTAGGGAAAAAACCTAGAAAGCAAGCAGTACTCCAGCAAGGTTCTATTTTTACAAAAGTCTTAGCCTGAGTTAATTTCAAACCTGGGTGTGATTCATTAATACCAAAAGCAAAGGGTTGGGAAACTTGTGGGCTCATCCTTTTTTCTTTTTTTTTCTTCTCCTTTGTTTAATTAGGATTTTCAAGTTTGCTTGTTGCTTCCTCCATTGCTCAGTGTTAATAAGAGTTGACTTTACTGGAATTAATGCTTCCCTGAGGGATGCTCCTCAGCTGGATGTTTCATTTGTTTCCCTGCTTTTCCTTTGTTGTGGCTCAGTTGCCTGTTTTGAGCCTCACTAGGTTGCAAAGTAGATAAAAGTAGATAATTAAAAGAGTGGTTTGGTTTTTTTTCTCATTGGCTGAGTTTTGAGATGGACAAGATGGTCTTTTGCATAGTCTGACTTTCAAGTTATACCTAGAAGAACAAAAACCTAACATCTATCTGCTCTGATGCCTCCCCAGTAAATTCTAGTTTTTCAGATGAAGATGGGGAAGGGAGTAGAAAGTTAAATTAGTTTGTGTGAGATCTGGTAGGTAAAATTGTGTTCTATTGTATCTTTGGTTAAATCAGTGGCATTAATGGCATAAAAATATATGATCATCTTATTTTGTTATGATTGCTTAGTATGAAACCTCTTATGTGTTCATAACTTACTGCATAAAGACATTTCCAAGGCTTGGTTCTTTATGTCATGAGTTGGAAATGGAAGTACTTTGCTTTTTAAGTAGCTGCCACCCATTTCAGGGTTTTTTTAATTTGCCTGGACACGTTCCTGTGTGACCGACTGTAGGTGATCCTGCTCTGGCTGGGGAGCTGGACTAGACGATCTTCTGAGGTCCCTTCCAACCCCTGACATTCTGTGATTCTGTGATATGGAAACCAGAAGAAAGCCCAACTTACTGTCTGCTGCTTCAAAGGATCAAAAGAGGAACTACAGACCAGTTATCTTAATTTTGGTTCCTCAGAAGATACTGGCACAAATCATTGAATAATAGAGAGGGTAACAACAAACTGTGGTGTTTGTACTTAGCTAATAGCTGTTTCTTCATTCGAGGAGCATCTCTTCTTCTTTGTCCGTGCGAAGCTTTTCACACAGCTCCAGATGAGAGCGCCGCGGTGCACAGACGTACTGCAAGAGGAATCCCAAACTGGGAGGGAATCGGCTCGAGGCAGTCAGTGGTGGGCAGACCAGGTTCTGGAGAGCTTGGTTGTCGACCGAGCGCTCGTTCTCTGCTTTCATTTTCAATGCTGCAGGTGGTCTGAGTTAGTCCAGGGAGCAAATCAATAAACTCCTCTCTGCCATTAGTTCCTGCTGCCACCTTTTCTAGTGCTGGTGACTAATTCCAGGGGTGTCTGGCCTTCTGCCCCTCAATCTGAAGTACAGAGCAAAGTCTGTGTTTCACTGCTGTCAGTGGTGCTGGGAAGGCCAGAGCTGAAATGATTAAGTCCAGGTTGGAGTCAACAAAAGAAGCGGGCCAGCCGAGCTTAATCCCAGCTCCCAGAGAAGTCCTAAGTGGGTGAGACCTCTGATGCTCTGTAAGAACCGGGGAGAAATTTGTGTGCTTTTGACTGACCCCAATGCATTTGGACAAAAAGAGACCACCTGAATTTGCAGTAAGAAATACTTCTGTTGCTGGGTGTGATGGAAATAATTTGAGACTGATTATCTCTATTTCTGAAGGTTATTCAAGCAAATGCCCAGAATGATATAGCTGATCCTTTTGGCAGATAAATGGACTAGTTAACCACGTGAGGTCCCCTCTCGTCTTTTTCTTGGTCTTGTCTTTTGGCCAGTTGTAACCAAGTTTGCCGATGGGATGAAGACATCAAAGAGGTGGTTGTACTTATTATGTTTTCTGGAGAAACACTCTTTTATGCCCTCAGGTGATCCCGTTGCCTTATTTTGTCATCCTGTGTGATGGAGAGGTGGGGAGTGCTGTAAGCACAGAGAATTATTAAGGAGGAACTGATGCTGTGTTAAATATCAAAAAAATAGACTTCATGAGCAATGTTCCTCTCCGTACTGATCCCGTGGTGTTCAGTCCTGTACTTATCACAGTCAAAATTTCTTCTGCTACCAGAGATGAGTTCACGAGAAGTTTCTGAGCCTCACTGGAGCTCACGAAGCGTGACTTGTTTGCCTTTCATTGCAGCGAGCTTGTCCTTTGCAAGAACTGTGTGTCAGGCCGTACCACAGGATCGTCTTGAAACCAGTGCCGTGAGCCTGGCTTGGGCAGGACTACAAGTGAAGTCAGTAGCCCATTTCTGGTTCTTCTAAGGTGTTGTCTGGCACAGTGCCTAACAGGGGGCTGTCATAGCTGGAGAACTGCTGAAGCCAGCACACTGCCCACAGGCACAGCGCCTAGATCAAAAAAGTACTATCAATCTCCCATATAAGATTTTTTTTAAAAAAAAAAAGGGGGGGAGGCGAGTATAGATTAGAAGTCATTATATCTCCTTCAATAAATTATTTTTTAAAGCATAGGAGTCAGGGGGTTTTTTATACTAATATAATTTTAAAAAGCCATTAAATTAAATAATTGGATGGATATTAGACAAGGGTAACTTACATCTGCTTCATTTCTGTGGAAGAAAACAATAACTTGCTGCATTTGACTTGGCTTCCTTGACTCTGGTAGTTACAGAGTATTTTAAATATGCAACAGCTATGTCCCATCTGTTATTACAATTATTTGCTTTCCTGATGCATTAGGGATGGTGAAAGTAATGATTCTACTGCAAATTTAAAGCAGGTTATCATAAATTACTTTCCTTCTCTGTTGCAGATCTGTCCTTGCAAGCAGTCTGCCATTTGAGCATATTTTTATTATCACTTGCAAACACTTCATTCAACTCTAAGTGCTGTCACCGTGGATTAGAATATTTGCAGTGCAGGAGGGCACAAAATGAGAAAAGGAGTTGCAGGGGAAATATTTGGAAGCAGGAGAGAAGTAGAAGTAGCTTTGACATGTCAGGTTACCAGTTATTCCATACTCCAAAGCAAATAAAGTGTTGGAGCACTGCAGAGAAATCTGATTTCGCTGTTCTAACTCTTTCTCCGCAGAAGCTGTGTAACATGGAGGTGGTTGCCAAACTGCTGCTTGTCTGAGGCAGAGATGGGATGTTTTCTTTAGTGTCAGAAAGGAAGAGGGTGTCAGAGGAGGGCAGCCCTCTGTGCCTTTTGGAGGTTAAGACAGAAAACCAGAAAGTCCCTTCCTTGCCAAATACGATACATGGCTGAAGGCAGTTGTCTCCTGCCGTCGGTCAGGAGATGATGAATGCTGGTGCCGGGTTTTACTCTCGTGCTAGGGATGGATGGCTCCTGGGTGACACGCACGCCCACGCGTGAAATGGTTGACTGTCCTCTCTTCAAGCCCTTTGTTAAACTTGACAGCAGTTAATACAGTCTAAGCAGTAGCTGTGTTTTATGGAGGATGTACAAGGAAGAGCTTTATGTAACATTTAACATGGCCTTTTCTGCAGTAGCAGCAAATCTCACTGTGCCTGATGTTTTATGCACAACAGTGCTCGGCAGTGCTGTGCTCCTTGACTTAACATCTGCAGAAGCACAAGCACTAGTGACGTAGCATTTGCAGGGCAGCAGCCAAATCTTGATGAAATGCGTAAGCCCTTCTTCCTACTACTGTGAGTTGTATCTCTGAAGCTGTAATACCTAAAGTATTGACTTTCCTCTGTATGTATACCTACATGATGTTTGAACTGTAAGTTCAGTTTTATGATACCTCTACAGAAGCTCAGAGTGATTGAAATAATAAAGATAGAAATTCTTAGACTGTATTTTCTAAGATTTCGCATTTATATCATGCCCTTTGTTCAGCTCCCCACGCATGGGAATATGTCTCCTCACCTAAAATGCTGTATGAGTTTCTGTAATTCTCGTAATCATGTCCTGAAAACATGGGGCTTATGAAGTGGCCATTTACCTCTGAATAAATGTGTGCCTGCATGTGAAGATATGTGTACATATATGTGCATATATATAGATGTCTGTAGATGTGTACATATATTTACACAAATGTTACATGTGTGCCTGTATATATATATCTATATCTATCTATACACACACAGAATTTGCTACCTAGTCAAGAGATAGATTCAGTGTTTTATATCTACCTATTGTCAAGGGTTAGGGCTCAAACCACGGCACCTGTATGTATGAAGCACTGAGACAGAGCATACAGCCAGGGCAGGATATAAGAATAGGATCATGTGAGATCATACTAGAAGCCTCTCTGCTTGTTGGCTGGGTAAATAAGGAGCTTGCTTCATTCATCAGCGCAAGTTAAGTGGAACACAATGCCCACAGGCTTAATTTGGTGTCTCGAAAACTAGAATGACCTTCAACTACAAAATAACCATATACAAAAAAACCAAATTAAGTCTGTCACTGCATGCAGCAAGAGCCTGAGTATAGACTGTGCCTGTGGAAGGCAACCGCTGGCATGCATAAGGAATAAATTTCTGTGTTGTTTTTTTTCCTCCCTATATCAGATAAATAATAGTTGGCAACTCAGTAGCTGCCTGAACATCAAATGAGTTTTCAGTTGCTGGATTTTTGAAGTAACCTCTTCAGAAACCTTGTTAAATGATAGGAATTTAAGACTTGGAGGTTTGAACTCTGGAAACTCTTGAGTCTTGAATTCATATAATTTCAACTGTGGAATCATGTCCTCTCCCTGATAACAGTTTAAAATTCTCCTGACTTAGGCTGAACAATTATTTCTGCATAGTGTGTGTCAATGATTGTTCACTCTTAGAATAGCTATGCTTTATTTACTGTTCAAAAAAAGCCAAGAGTAAAAAATCACAGCCACCTTATGGAATAATGGTAAATGATGGAGATTCTTCTGCAAGAATAGGCATCAAGGTCTGTGGTTACATTTGTCTTTGCTGTTGCTGTTACTGAGAGACTCCATTTAACCACAAGAGTAATTTGATGAGCTATCTAAATAAAGTTGTATAAATCAGACGAGCAGGCATGAATTCTTATCAGTGGTAAACCAAGAAGAGAATTAAATTAGACAATAATAGATAATAAAAATAAGATCAGTATGAGTTAAAGAAACAAAACAAAACCCTAAATCCAGAAGCAGTAACTTTTACCATGAAGTTGTGGTTCTTACTCTGCTATTTAGAAAGAGTTCGATGGAGAAATGCTGCTGTCAGTGCTACTCTTATGAAAAAAGATAGTGGTTGTTACATTTTACAGGTTGAGGTTTTTTGGTTGTGTTTTGGGTTTTTTTGTTTTGGGTTGTTTTTTTCTCATGGTCTACTACTCAAGTTGGAGGCCTGTGGCCAGTGGGGTTCCCCAGGGATCAGTTTTGTTCAATATCTTCATCAACGACCTGGCTGAGGGGATAGAGTGCACCCTCAGCAAGTTTGCTGATAATACAAAACTGGGAGGAGTGCCTGATATACCAGCAGGCTGTGCTGCCATCCAACGAGATCTGGGCAGGCTGGAGAGCTGGGCGAAGGTGAACCTCATGAAGGTGAACCTTCAATATGGACAATTGTTGAGTCCTGCATCTGGGGAGGAATAACACCAGGCATCAGGACAGATTAGGGGGAAAGCAGACCCATGGAGAAAGACCTTGGAGTCCTAGAGGACAGCAAGTTGTCCATGGGACAGCAATGTGCCCTTGTGGCCAAGAGGCCCAATGGGATCCTGGGGTGCATTAAAAAAAGTGTGTTCAGCACGTCTAGGGAGGTTCTCTTCCTCCTCCACTCTGCCCTGGTGAGACCACCCCTGGAATACTGTGCCCAGTTTTGGGTTCCCCAATTCAAGAGAGACAGGGACCTACTGGAGAGAGTCCAACGGAGAGCTACGAGGATGATTAAGGGACTCTAATTTGAAAATTAGAGTGTGGAGAAGTACACAATTCATAACAAAGTTTACTCTAGTTATCAAAAGATATATATTTATTAATTAAAGGCCTGCTCCTTTGTTGGTTGTTACAGAAATCTCTCGACTTACGAGTCTTCAAGCTCTGAAGTTATTTCAAAATATGAGGAAGTAGCAGGGTTGCCAAGATGCATTGAAGTGATAAAGACACTTGAAAGGAATTCAGAAGGAAAGATAACCTTCAAGGCAATAAAAAGCATGTACGTTGGTGTAGCTCCAAAAGTGATTGTATGGAGATAAATATATATCTAAAGTCTTTCATAAACCTGTGTGAACGTGTACTTTTGTGAGAGAGCATTGGTATGTGATCTCTTAAGTGAATACTCCAGACTGGTGTGGAATATGATTTGCCCTTTGTGAGAACTTTTGATAAACACACTAGCAGAAAAAGACATGAAAAATGGGAAAGGAAATAAGTAGTGTCCTCTCTTGAGCAGAGTTTCCTGGTAGCTTTGACTTGCGGAAAAAGTTCTCTGATGAAAGAGGAAAAGATGTTTTTAAATTGTAAAAATGTCACTGTAAAAAGATGGATACTTTCTGTCATAATTTGTCTGTATTGTAAAGTTTTATTTATATATCGAATGATACTTCTAGGAGGTCATTAGGTGCTTGAGTTTTCTTCTTTTGAGTGAGTACGGCATCCAGAACATTCCATGTTGCTAATAAAGCAACCTCCTGTTGAACTGCTTGATTGTTATTTCACTGCATCACATCTCTTTTGGACAAAAATAAGCCATTTTTTTGTTTTGATATTTAAATAGTCACAGTATGTATGGCAGCTGACTTTGTCCGTTTTGGAGTAACTGGCTTCTTACTTGGATTCATCCACTTACTTTCACCTCTTCAGACAGGAAGAAAGATACAGTGTTGGATATGGGACAGGAGGTTTCTGCTTCTTTTAAGGAGATGAATTTATTCAGGTGAAATTATAAGAGAGCTTAGAATTTTGCATTAAATTGTGTGCCTGTGTGTGTGGTGTTAGTTGGCTTTAGCCTTTCACAGCTGGTTAGCACTTAAACATTGCAAACGTCGTGTTGTGGTACCCGAATCTATTTTTCTCTCTGGTGGTACTGCTGGAAACTACTGGTCCTTCTAAGGAATTGTCTTTTACCCTTGAACTATGGTTTCAAAGCTGTGTCCTTGCTTTGAAGTTCCCTGCTCATATATTATCACGGGGAAGCTGCCATGCTGTTTGACAGGGACTGTGGGGTGAAGGACTCGGGGTCGGTGGGCTGCTTTTTCTCTGGACACAGTTTTGCACCTCAAATGAACATTCTTTTCTTGATTAATTTCGGAGCACTTCTTTGAGAACGATTCATGATAGGCATAAAATTTCAGCGCAGGCTATTTAAAATGCGGCTCTTATTCCTGCCTATTGATGCTCACAATTGAACCCCAAAGGAATATTTAAAAAGCACTGGTCACAATTTCACAGGTAATAGGATCATAAATAAACATCTATATGCAGATAAGGACTTAACAGAAATCCAACCCTTGAAGGAAAGCCTACTCTGCAGCTGTAAATTGCTGGATTTATCTCAATAACACGCAAAGTACTACAAAATACATGTGCACAGCACCCCCTAAACAATTAGAGACATATGTCTTGTGCTGGTGGGATTTAGGATTGGAAAACTGAGGTTAGACTAACTAGATATTATGGGGGAGGGGAAATCTTGAGAATGTGTTATGCTTGGAGTGATTTTTTTTTATATTATTTTTTTCCATGAGGTGATAAGCAGCTGCAATTCTTATTGAATTGCCCTCTAAGAATCCTCTAACCAAAATATGACCTGATTTACACACACCCCTCAAAAATAAGGTAAGGCTTTGTGTGACTTTTAACTTTGGCATAGTTTGATCATCTTAACACTTAATCTAAGTGTAAACTTTGTAACATTTTATTGTCAATAGTATACTGACTGCAAAGGAAGAAGCAGCTGACTGAGTGGGCCATAAGAAACAGGAGACAACGGCAGCTCATTTGAACCCATTGGGGAAGGATGACTAATGGGAGAAATAAATATACAGCAGTGCTTTGGGGTTTGGTTTTTTCCCCAAAATTTTGTGTGGAGAAAGTGGGTAAATTTTGGCTTGACTCAGTTCTGACAAAATGAGTGCCAGGATTACTGATGCCCTATTTAACCAAAATATGGATCCAAAATGAATCTGACAAGCACCAATGTGCCAGTTATCTTATGCAGAAGAAATTAATTGCTCTTAACCAGAAAAAAGATATTTTGAGGAAGGAATGGTAGGTGGCTCTGCTTGACAGTCCAGTTTATGCCCAGAGAAAGGGCAGAGGATATTTTTCTGCAGAAGAGCCTAAAAAGATCATAAAAAGCTAAAAAAGGTAGAAGATGGCTGGGACGTCTTGGTTTTTTTACTGTTGATCCATTTTACTGAAAAATACTTTTGATGTATATATTACTTCTTGTCTGCTGTGAGTCTGTGTTTATATTTTTTTTTCTTCTTTTCCTGATAAAATCACCATGTTAAAGACTAAATTTTAGTCACTGAGCACATGAGTTGTTGGTGATAGTGGACTTATTCGTGAACTCTCTAGTTTTTGAACACTAGTAGTGTCTTCAAAAATATGCGAATGGAATTTGAAGACCATCCTTCTGCTACAGGTATTTCTTACCTGGCGTTTGGTATTTTGTATCTTAACAGTGCTTGCTGATGTAAAACCTGAGAAAATGTAACCGCTGTAAAAAAAGAAGGTGCTCATTTACTGGAAATAAATCAAATGTGTGTGTTGTGATCTGAATTTGCAGGGAGCTAAGTTAGGCTGCTGTAAAACCTGTCTTTGGTTATTCACACAAACATAATAGCAGAAATTACTGTTGTTCAGCTTTTTTCTTAAATATTTAGAAACCATTTGCATAGCTGAAATTCCAGATGTAGTTTCCTTGATTTTTAAAAAATGTATTTTTAGATAGATAGACAGTGTAAAATCACATACAGAAAATGTATAAACCACATACAAATAATTGTTCAAGTTTTCTTTGGAATTATGTGGTTGAAGATATCTTTGTGGTTTTTTTTTTCTTCTTCTATGTGTGCTTGTTTTGTACCTGTTATTTCATACATCACCCAAACTTAATCCTATTACTATTGTAAGTATGAATCTCTTTCCACTTTTAGTGTGCTTTCACTTGTACTTTCACTTGTACTTGTGCTATCTTGAGAGAATGAATTTTCTCATTCTGTTTGCCTGAAAGCCAAAAATTTAGCAGCAGTTGCAACCCTTTTTGCATGAGTGTTTCTAAATTATCCCCTGTGTCTTTTTCATTCCCCTTAGCAGAGATGAGTGGGCAGGAGGTCACACTTGAGGACCTCAGTAATTTCATCACATTATTTTAATACTCTTTACAACTGCAATGATTATAAAGACCTCTGTAAATTGTAGGCTGTTTTTTCTTTTGTGATTTTGCTTGTTTTTGAAATATTACAGCATATTCTTGGGTAACATGTCTAAACTCATCATAATTTCTGTATACATTAGGCACCTAATGTTCAAGTTGGTAATATTTGTTGTAATCTTCAGTTTCTCTGCAATGTAAGTATTTACTTGAAATATTACCTTTAGTTTTAACAATGTAAGCACAAAATTAGTTCTTGCAGGTTTCTTCTTTTATGCTGGAACTGCACCTGAGCTTTGCAGAATACTACTTCTATTCTTATTTTGGCATTCTCCTGAGCAGAGCCTGCCAAATAGTTCAAATTCCTCCTCCGTTTGACTGTGGCTGTAAATGTGGTGCAACTGCTCCTACCTTTCTGCACTCTAGTTTTAGAAGGAAATTCCCTCCCTTCCTGCCCTCTCCTGGATACTGTCAGTACATGGATAACTCTAATATTTGAAATACCAAGCAAATCCATCCCCTGTTACGGGCTGGAGTGATGGGAGCTGGGATGTTCTTTCAAGGTGGGATATCCCATGTCCTTCTCAACTAGTGATCTGTGGTGTAAGGAGTAAAACCAGTGAGCCCTTACATGAATCCTGAGAGGATCCACTTTCCAACTCTAATTAATGAACAGCTCTTTTACATCTGGAGACAGGGCAGGGTGTGGAAGCCCATATTATGGTAGTACCTCTTTAAAAGTTTCTTGGCACGCTTTGTAACTTTTTAGTATGCGGCATTAAAGCGGGGAAAGGGGAAGCATGAAACATGTCTACGCTCGTGATTTAGGGCAAGTTTTGCCCAAAATAAATAAAGCATACATGTATTGGGATAATTCTGATACTCACAAGAAGCAGCATATTCCCTCCTTGTAGAACATACCTTTTGGTCATACAATGCTGTTTTCAGCTGAACCCCTGTGGGTTGATTGGTTGGAATCTCCCTCCTTCATGCTTTGAAGGAAAATTAGACCTGGAATTGGAGAAAATACTCTTATATTAAGACTTTATAATATGTGCTTTGCTGATGTACTTGTAGATATTTAACAAAGAGAACATGATTTCTTGCTCTTCATAGTATAACTTAATTTATAATACTTACTGTTTCTGTCTGTGTGTTCTAAATTTGTGTAGGGTTTGCAAAATCTAATTATTGCCAGGTTTTTTTAATTGCTTCGGTAGCCTGATCATGCCTGTTTCCTCAATGTCCACATTGCTGAGAGTTTCCCAATTGGAGAGTTGTTCTTGTAGTCTTTCACAATGAAGTCTCCACTACTTCTAAAGAGGAAAAAAAAAATAGAATTAGAGGCCACATCAATTTATTTACCTTCAAGTCACGGCATATACTAATAACATACTCTGAACATAATAACAGTGATACTCCACAAATTTGGGGTTTATTTTATGTATGACAGATAACCTAAGGATTAAAGAAAAACAGAGTAATGTTTTGATATTTTTTCTAATATTCTAATTTTTATATTCTGAGAAGTAATTTCTTATGTTCCACTACAGTTGCTGAGATTATGCTGAGGCGCTGATACACTGATGAGAGTAAAGAAAAGCAACTGAGATCTGAATTACACTTTGGTAGGAGAGTCCCTACTAGAATAGCCTCTGTTTTGACACATTAATGTATAGGGGGGTGAATTTCTTCTTCTGCTGAAGTCAGCACGACTTTACTAGGACAGTGCTTTCAAATGTATTATCTAAAATAAGATACTTTTTTTAATTGCTATTATTGATATGTCATGTGTGATCCCAGATTAAATAAGTGTTAATTCTTTCCTTTTTAAGGTGTTCTTCTTTGCTCTGAAGTTATCAGCAATATTTTAACAGAGCATTAGCATTTATTACTTATTTTTAATGGTATGTCTATTTGCACGATGTACTTTGCTCATGCTATTTAAAGTATTCAAAGAAAAATGAATTTATGTTTCTGTACAATATTTTATTCTAAAAAGTATATTTCTGACGGGTGAAATCTCCTGTTTCCTCATAGGAACTGTAAAACTCCTACACTGTATATAATTGCCCAACACTGAGCAGACATTGTATATTTGACATCAACAACTATCGGCTGTTTTCATATTATTACAGCTGCTCCAACTCCAGATGCTGCTTTTATTTTTTTTAATTCACATCTAAAATAAATTTCGTAATGAAATATGTTGCCTTTTGGCCCCCTGGTGAGGGGGATGTGTGTGTAGAAACATACCTTTAACTTTTATCATATTCCTTATATCCTCATCTCTTCCATTTCTTCTTTGTTTGACCCTCTATATTATATAGTAACAAAATGACACAATTATGTTACAAATCGCACTAAATTCTTGTGAGTTTAGTATATAGAAAGTGAAGTTCACTGTGGAAAAGCTAAAGTTTTAGAACTTCTATGGTAAAAAAAAACTTTTCTAGATTAATGTATTTCAGTTGTTAAGGCATTTCCATCTGGTCTTTAAAAATACTTGATAAAAGGCTGGTTTTGAATCTGTAGTAGATAAACCTTTTAGGATTTTTTTCTTTTTTTTTGTTTTGGTTTTTGCAGTCTCTCCTGAAGACTGCAAAATACGAAAATTTGTCTTTCATCACATAATGGAAATCTCAACTATGGCAAACAGCATTAGTAGCTAATTAGTGGTATATTAAATTGTTGGTAATACTTCACGTTACTATCTTTTGCAAGTTGACATTGTGACAGATGACTGTTTTCGAGATATACATGGTAGCTAACTGTTAATTCCTGTTGATTTTATTGAGTCTTTGGAATTTAATTAGTGTGGTGCCCTTGAAAATGTCCATAATAAACACTCCCGTTCTGTACGTGCTCTGCCAAGGAGTGTGTGGTAGCACTTACACACAGTATGGTAACCCCATGTGTAAGAACAGGGCACATTTAATAGCAGTACAGTGATTTATTTTTAAATTCAGCAACCTTATTTGGATCTACGTTTTGCCATTGTTGATCCTAGAATTAGAATAATTGTCAAATGGTCCTAATTTTTTAAAGTACGGAAAGAGGAAAGTCCACTTTAAATCAAAACAGAAAGTTTCCAGAGATAATAAACAAGTCATTCTAGGATTACCTGCCAAACAAAGCTTTTGTAATTATTGCAGGGTTGTAATAAATTAAATATGTTGATATTTGCATACAATTTTAACAATTTAGGGCCTTCTTTGAGGGGGAGATGAAACTGTTAGGTTTGTTCAGCAGTGACTTCCAGCAATAAGTCTAACCAGCTAGATTCTGCCTATAAACAACATCTTGGTTTTGCCTTTAAGTTACCTTTGGTTTTGCCTTTGGAACTGGGAAAAAATAGTTATTTTTTTTGTCAGATTGG
>NW_009731129.1:403-22846 GCF_000703405.1 Apaloderma vittatum | reverse complement strand
CCTACACAGCTAGCTGTATATACCTGAGCATATAAGGCAGACATCTTCACAAGAGAGGAGGAGGTGGTGTAAGATACTCAGATGCTATAAATTCACAGCTAATATGGTGTGATGGCTTGGAAAAGCTCAAGATTATCTTTTACTTCTATGGGAATGATCACAGATTCTCTTCCTGAATCAATTAAGACTTCGGATTTCCAAACCATTAACGAAATCCGTTGTTGGTATTCTACCAACAGAAGCATTCATAGGATTCTTGTCTAGGGCCAAAGTGATTGTGGATGATATAAGTTCACAATTCCTGGTTTGGTTTGTGAGTTGTTGGGTTTTTGTGGGTTTTTCTGAGTTTGTTTTGTTTTATATATCGGAAGAAATAAAGAGCATAGCATGAGGTGAAGTCTAGAGGTTCGATGGAACTAACTTGAATGTGAATTTGGAATAATTTAAATTTCCAAGGTTTGTAATATGTGACTGTTGCTGATCACGCTAGCAAGTTAAGCATCTTGCAATGCTGATGTGATTTACAGTGTTGGTATTAAGCTTTGTGCTATACCAAAGGTAAAGGTGATTTACCAGCTGCTAGTTAGGATTATGCAAGAAATACTTCATGTTCTGTGACAGGCTATCATGTGTATTATTAGCAAATATTCCTCTCTTAAATGAAAGAGGAGACCAGTACCAGGAAAGAAACTCTGGCAAAACAATGTAAGTGGGGAATGGGACAAGAACCAACATTCATGGGAAATATCGGTAATTTAGAGACTGATGTAAATCACCATATCCAAATAAGGGTGCCTTATCCATAAACCATATTGGTGTGCTGAACGAGATTAAAGGAGTCTAATAATGAAATTACCCATTGAGCAAGCTGTTTCTCAATACTAAATTACTCTTCCCTTTCTCTTCACTTCTCCTGAAGGTAAAATTTCAAAAGGTTGAATGTTTTCGTTTATGAACAGCTAAATTACCATAGATTACTAGTAAGGTTTGATAACAGGCCAAGATTCATTTTTACTTGCTGTCTAGTGTTTAAGAGCGAGAGATGTCTGATGGGGTACCCACTCTTTCTTGAGTGCCTGCCAAATCTTGTATGTCAGCATTCCCTCTGATCTTTTAATGGGGGTTAAAAGGAGAAAACTGAGTTTTTTATTGCAAGTGGAAAGTAGTTCGCAACAGAGAGATTTAGTTTTCTTTTAGTTATTGTAATGATGGTGGTGCATCAAATACCGTTTTATTTTTATAGGATCTTTTTTCTCTTTTTTTAAAAACTCTGAAATACGGTAGGGAATAGGAAGAGGGAAACCTCAGAATTTTGGGTAGATAATTAAATGCTTTTAAAATATTTTCTGAAGTTTCCAGATGAATGTTGGACCGAGCTTCAGAGTTGTTTTGGGATATCATGAAAGGCAGCAGTTTGGCACCTTAAAAATACCTTTATTAAAGTCGGGGATGTGTTGTCTGCTATCTGCACCCAGGATGGTCACGGGAGCTATTTGACGCCTTCAGCAGAATGTGCTGGGA
The DNA here is from genome assembly GCF_000703405.1 of Apaloderma vittatum. Classification (NCBI taxonomy): domain Eukaryota; kingdom Metazoa; phylum Chordata; class Aves; order Trogoniformes; family Trogonidae; genus Apaloderma; species Apaloderma vittatum. The sequence continues at coordinate 21,325 of NW_009731129.1, read as the reverse complement.
GACAGCCAGTGAACTGCAGCACAAGTCTCCGTACCTTTTTCCTCTGCTTTCTGATATGGCAGAGTCCTGGGCAGATTAACAGGGCATTGATGTGCTTACTGAAACACTCTGCTACCTTTTCCTGTAGTGCACAACCGAGACTAAAATCCCCTCAAGGATTTAGCATCTTTTTAAATGTATGAAAAACTGTTCTGTTGTGTTCTGCTTCTGTTTGATTTGAATTAAAGCCTCCAGGTTTGAGTGGGTTTTGGTTGGTTTCACCTCTGCCTGACTATGGGAATTGGGATCCTGCCTTCCACTGTGCAGTCCCGTCTGTCTTCACGTTCCTTTACAGCCACCTCAGCTGCAGCACGAAGGGTGCCAGCAGGAGCAAAAGCAGGCTGCAAGCTGCAGCTCTTCCTGGGGGTTATGGAAATCCGTGCTCTCTTTCTCTGACCAAATAACCTGAAATGTTAGAGAGCTGAAGGTGCTTCTGCAAATGTGTTTTCCTGTGAAATGTAATGACTATGCTTTGTCAATTCAAAATCCACTCTTTCAGGCAAAAATTTGGGGCTTTTTAGACTACCAGCGAGTAAGGGATGAGAGTTCCCTGTGTGCTCTTGGGAAACAGTTACACCCTTAGAATTGATGCAGACTGTGTCAAACAGCAGTTGTTGTCAGAATCACAATTAAAACCCTGAATTTAGTTTAACCTCAGGAAAATAATTTAGTCTCCCATAGGTAGGTGGGTGAATGAAGGATTCCTTCCACGTTTTTTTTTTCCCTTTCCCGTTCTCTCTTTTTTTTTTTTTTTTTCTCTCCAGACAAAACAGGAAAAAATAACCTGGAAGTGTTGCATTTCCTAAAACTACACATGTATATTCCCTGTTCAGGTCCATTTGGTGTGCGAATAAGCATGGCAGGTTTTTTGGAATTTCTGTGAGCATTTTACTGTGCCTTATTTACCAAATCACTAATGCTTTAGAAAATGGTACACATTAGCTCTGACTAAGCAGTTCAAACTATCCTGTCCATAAAATCTATGTATTTAAGAGGACTGTACCCTGTATAAGGGTACCCAAGGTGTAAGGCTGCTCACTGTATAAGGCTGCTCAAAAATCCGTTGATAGGATAGGATGTGTTAATTCTACAGATTACTTTGATGAACCTTGTCTGTTCATGGAGTTTTAATAGCCATATGTTAAAATAATTCTGCCTAAATCTAATAACCCTAATTGGTCCAATAAATATACAATGTAACTTGTAATACAAAAGAACATGGAATGCTGTATTTGCTGCTGCTGTTTGATTTCAAGGGGGTAGAGGGTTGGCAAGAGGTTCAGATAAGAAGCAAATCACTAAATATAACCTTGTAAATACCTGTGGGGGGCAGGAGTGACACAGTTGGTTCAGGAGCAGGGCCATAATTCCCCTAAGGGCTACCTCTGTGTCTAGCCAGAGTTTATAGAAGGCACCTCAATTTAAAACAAACAAAAAAAAGTAGTGGAATGAAAAGCAGAGAAACACTGCGATGTTTCGGCTCTTGCCTTTTCTCTGGGACTCTGTACCTGCTGCTGTGTGCTGGCCTGAGCAAGCAGGACATGGGCACATTTTGTATTTGCCCCCAGGAAGCTGCTGGAATAGCTGCTGTGCTGTTCCTGCAGCTCTGGTGAAGATCGAGGTATTTCTATTTTCAACGGCAGCTGGACAACTTAAATCTGTTCTGCTGTCAGTGAGCTTGTACGTCTCCCTTTGTTGGTAGATGGCTAGACAAGAGTAATTTGTGCGGATGGAGAAAAAGACAGAAGCTGTATAAAGTGTGCGGATGATGTAATGTGGGTCAAAGCTCTGCAGAAAGAGGTGCCAGAGATGTAATGTTGATTTTATGTGCTGTAGTTGGTTCGGTTTCTTTTGGATGCAGTTCCCATTGTACAAAATTGGGATGAGGAGATGCCTAATTTTTAATACGAGCAGTTTACAACCATTCACAGTTAAACAGTTTATAGGATTCTTGGTAACAAAAGGTGGTCTAATTATAGAGGAAAGGAAAACAATATAGTGAGGATATTTACAATGTGTGACCTATTTGAATTATGATCTTGTTAACTATGCAAAAATGACAAAAACCAGAACCATCCCAGTGAATTAAACGTTTAGCCTTTCATTAATGAACTTTTTTAAATACAGAAGACATGGAAGAGGTTAATTTTTTCTCTTTAACATCAAAAGAAGCTTGCACTTTGGGTGAACCTGTGCTTTCTTAAGATTCAGCACACTAGACTTCAAACTGGAAAAAAAAATGACAATATTTTTTCTTTACAACTAGGCCACACTAGAGTGTTTAGTTTCTGCCAGTAAATCACATGCCAGGGTTTCTACTGCCCTTTTAAATCAATTGAAGGTGTGATTCCTTTCCCTGTGATTTTTGTTTAACTTCCCTTTTGTAGTTGATCTTAATTGTTCTTATTTGCAGGCTTTAAATGTTGGCAGTTTAAATGGACTGTGTCATTTATAACCCTTTTTCATTGCACAATGACCTTCATAGGGAAATTTCATATATGTTTTCATTGGACTTTGGTGGCTTTTTTGTTTTATGCATGTAAGTGAAACTGGCAATAAAAATCAGTATGTAGAAGGATGGCTTTCTGATTAAAGCAATGTTATAAAAAAATCTGATTGTGCTATAGATAGAAACGTTTCACAGTGTTTTGCAAACCTAAACTGAAACTGTGCCAACACAGGTTGCTAAACATAATGTCCCTGGTGAATGAAATTAATTTTTTTTCCCCAGATAGAAGCAACCAACTGTGAATTTTGCCCCTAGACTACTAACGCTTCATGTAATCTCAGTTGCAGTACTTCTACCCTTTGCATCTTCTTATTGCTGTGCTTGGTGGGAGGAGCTGTGCCATGTACAAACTGTGCTGCAAAGAAATCCTTTATCCCCATCTGAGGATTTATTGATCACACTGAGAGGATACATGAATTTTACCCAAGATATCCTGTCTCTGCTTGAAGCAGTTGTTGAACTAAAAAGGCAGCAGAAGTGCGAAGAGACGATGGAGAAAGAGGAATGGAGTTTGCTACAGTGTGTGCTAGCAGTGTGTTATAAAGTTAAGGTAGCTTTAGATGTGCTCAGCTCAAGCACAGGAACAGCAGTCTACCCATGTCAGCATGTGGCTGCAAAGATGTAGAAGAAAGCAGAGTAAATTAGATTTAACCTTCAGGATAGTCACAACCATCTAAGCTCAGTCGGTTGAGCGTGGTGCTGATAACACCAAGGTCGTGGGTTCGATCCCTGTTCGGTCCCCATGTGTTGCCTGATCTAGTTGAGAGGCATCCCTGCCCATGACAGGGAGGTTGGATTAAATGATCTCTAAGGTCCCTTCCAGCCATTCTGTGATTCTATAATCTCTACACTGGCTGTTTGAATTAGACCTGGAAATCCAAAATAAATTATTTTGTCTGATTATTTTCAGTAGCGGCAGTCAAAAAGACCACTTTTGTATGTTCTTGCTTATTTGCCTCAGTCAAGGTTGATCTGCCCTTTTTGAAAGGATAGGAGATAGGTAAGCATGACGGTCCTTCATTTTTTTTGGCCCTGTCCACTCCATGTGGTTTTGGAATCCCAGACTTTGTGGTGTATAAGGCAGATTGTGTGAAAGCTTTAGACTTGGAATGGGATAGTGTAACAAGTGCAAATTTGCCTTCCTGGCATAAGGTCGATAACATCAGCAGCTCATCTCTGGGAACAAGATGACCCTCTTCCCCTCTTGCAAAGATGCAGCTCAGCAGTTTGAAGTTAGAAAAACATTTGGGTTTAGCTAATTTATGGCTGTACAAGAACAGAACTTTCTCATCTTAGTTCTTCTTTACTGTACTTTTGAGAAGCCTGTTCCCATTTTTCCCTATTTTGGCCAGGATGAGATTAACTGACTGCATTCTCTTGGTTTCTCTTTGTTTTCTGTTTGTTAGGAAATGGGGCAAATCACATGCTTTATCACTCCTTTTCTTTTTTTCCTTCCACTCCCAACTTTTAAATACATTGGCTGGTTTCAAGAGTAGAAATATCAGAGATATATCATTCCCTTAAGCTGCATTCTAAAATTTAAATAAATAAAAAAGTAAAGGAGTGGGGAGAATAAAGGAGAGAGATAATGTTTTCTGGATGAAAAGACTATAGGAGAAAGGAAGAGATAGTGGCATAAGCCTGAGTTGTAGACCAGAGAATCCAAGGTCAGAAAAGCTTGTGTAGTACGAAGGATTTGGGGATTAGTCTTTTACTTCTGTGCGCAGAAGGCCTTGGCTTTGCATTTGTATTTTCCTCATGGCTGCTGTTACAGCTCTAGTATGAGCAACGTCTTCTGGATGGCTGCTCCAAATAATATTATCACCAGCTTCTTTGCCTGAGAATAAATATGATTGTAAAGATTATGCTTTTGATGCTGGGTTTCAAGTAAAAGTCTCGTTATATCCACCCTCTTATAAATTAAGATGGCTAGCTATCATTTATGATGGTTTTGAGGTAGAGCAAATACAAAAATTTTGTTCTAGCTGTTTAGAATGGGCAGGTTAAGGCTGAACCATGGTCTTCTACTTTCCACTCTAGTCCTGTCTCACTGGATGGTCTTTTTCTGATCTTGCTTGTACGGTTGTACTTTGTTTCATGCTGACATCTTTATTTTGCATTCTGCTGAGAGAAGGTCATGTTGAGAATTGCATCATATGATTTATAAAAGGCCATCTCACTCTGACTAGGAGTCTTTAATGTCTATGTATTGTTGTTTCCAGACTCAGGAGAATGACATAATTGACCCGGCATGGAAATGGCCTCAACAGAATTACCTAGACCACAAGCCTGGACTTTGTTTGACAGTAGCCAAAATCGTAAAGGTTTACACTATGGAAGTTGCTAGAAAGAGCTGAAGCATCTCTGATGAACTAACCAAAAGCTTCACTGCTTGGCAAACAACTACTCATCAGTAGTTCTGACCTGAAAAAATACTGTAGAGGAGTGTAAAACGTCATCAAAATTAAATACATTTTAATTGGATTTCTAATGAAGACCACAGAGGGTTCATTCACATGTATTGAACAGTAGAGTCGTTCTCTGCAATGGTCTTCTTACAGGAACTTTGCTATTGAACAACATTACAGAAAACAGTATATAGCAAAACACCATAAGATGCAAGAAACTCTGATTTGTTCGTAATGGTTAATTTAAAAATCACTTAAAACTGTAGTACACGTTGTAGATATTGAAGTATTGTGTGTTAAAGAAAGAATTTAATATAATTTTAATTGTTCTCTGCCTCGGGTTCTTAATTCAGAACATAAAGGAGGTAGCTTAAGAGTTAGGTGGAATAATTAGTCTTCCAGTAATTTAACTTTAAATTTAATTGCTTGTGCTGCCTCATATGGTACTGGTGGTATGATACTAGGTAGAGTCCTAATGGAGAGCCTTTTATGGGACTCAAATTTTGACTGTGAGGTCTTGTATTTAACCTTAGGGTCTGAATCGTTGAACCATTAACACAGATTGCTTTCCCAAAATGTTGATTAGGTATTAGATTTGGAAAGAAGAAAGCAGTGAAACAGAGCTTAATTGTAATTTACTCTGCTGCTGCTTCATAGCAGTTTCATTGTTCTGCTAGTTCTTTATCACTGTGGCCTACTAGAATAGACAAGACCTGAATTTTAAAACTTGAGTAATGATCCCTCTTCTCCCGCAGCTTTCATCATTTATTTAAGGGTATGAAAAAGAGATTGATGTTTTTCCCTTAGTATATTGCTCCTAAACCTGAAGTGTTAAGCAAGATGCCTTGTAGCATAAATACCCTATAACCTTTCACATAGTCCAGGTGTTCAGCTTCCCCTCTTTCCCCAAGTCTATTCTGAAATTGTTCTGTGTTTGGTGTCTCGGTAACAATCTGGTGGCTTCCCATGCCTGTAACCTAACACAGCTGGAAGCCTGCCAGGGCTGTTGGGAATCATGTAGCCTTGGCTTGTGTGTCATGAGTGCTTGTCCCCCATCAGCAGTTTCACATTCCAGCACCAAAAGGCTGAATTATTACAAGTGATTTGCAACAAGTACCAGTTTTGTCATTAAGTATTGTTCTGTAATTACAGGAAGAGAATGGTGTATATAAGGACAGCAAGAGAAAGTGGATGAAAACAGGCAATAGCTGGAAGAGTTCTCACTTTTAGTGTGGCTGAACGTTCTGTTCTGTTTGCCTTGAAAAACAGAAACAGTGGTCTTGCTGCGTTTGCACCACGCCAAGGAATGAAATGTTACTTTGCGCGTGCTGCTCGCGATGGAGGCTGCCACGCTGCAGCAAGCGTGCAGAAAAGCATCCCCAGGCCGGCAGTCACGCTGCTGCAGAGGTGCTTGGGAAAGAAAAGGCTGCCAGAGCAGGCAATTGCCTGTTCTAAGGTTGTGAATGTTGCTCCTTCTGTCTTAGTTCATGCTGCAGTAGCTCATGGGTGGGGAGTAGAAGAAGGGAAGCCATGTGAGGGTCAAGTCACCATTGCTTCTGTGTTCTCTACAAAGCTTATGGCTGGAGGAATTAATAAACCATGGAGGTGGTAAGATGCGAAACATTTTTTTTTCATTTTCAGAATAGAATATATACAGACATTTAATTACAGTAAATCTTACCCAGCCCTTCTTGGAAGATGATGGTAGTTGGTTACTTTCTTAGGTACGCTGGGAACAAAGTTTAAAGACAAGTGTATCTCCTTCTAATAGCTTTTGAATGTGTTGGCAGGTGTACCCTACCTTTCAGTCACAAGGTTCAAATCTCAAAGATAAGAAATTTCCAAGAAACTTTATGCAGACTTTGGAGGACAGGGTTGATTACTGCCTCAACAGGGTAAGTGACCAGGAGAGCTGTTGAGTCTCCCCTTATGTGTCAGTCAGTTGATGTGCATGAGCTCAAACCAAGACATTTCTGCCCAGCCAGTAGCAGGCACCGGGTTGCCTGTTTAAAGCAGTGGGATGTCCTGGGGGTGCGGATAGAAGCTGAGGACAGAATACATGGGATTCAGAGTGCATGTGTTCGTACTGGCAGGGAAGAATGAGGAGAGTAGAGGTGGTACTGGGAGAGGTAGCGTGTGTGCTAAGTAGAGACAGAAGATTTCATGCAACAAACCCAATGGAAAGTGGTTTGGCTTTTCCTCATATTCATAAAAGAGCAGATCTTCTAAGCTTGAGTTTTAAAGTAGTCATTCCAGAAAGACCGCACCAGAAGTAGCTATGGAGGTGCAGATGATGAGTGAATGCATAATTTGGTCTCTGAAGGAAGAAGTGGGGGATATTTAGTGAATTTCAAGTGCTATGAGATTCTGCTACTGAGGGATGTGACTGTGCTGCTCAGGTTTGACATAGTGCTCGGAAACCAGTCATGGTGCTCTCAGGTAATTGCTGGAGGTCTGCAAAGGAAGATTACTGGTTACGGTCTTCCTTAATAATAGAGCTACTGCTTTTTGACTCACACTTCCCTGGTTCATATTCTTGCAGAATCTAGCTTACAAGTAACTTGCTGTGTTGATGCTGTTTAATTAGTTTTGTATTTTTGAATTTGCAAAACAGTCTCTTGAGCACTGCTAGAGTGTGGTTACAGAAGAGCTGAATCCGTTGGGTCCAGCCCGGGTTTATGAGAGTTCATGGGGGTAAGGAGCAGTTGTTGCTCTGTCAGCTTCATAAAGTTTGTAACTACAACTGGCATTTCTTAGCCTGTTGATATCTGGAAAGAGATACTAGTTGTGGTGCTTGTAGCTGGAGAGTTCAGGGTAGGGAAACGTTAAACGCCTCGATTAAAACCTTCTGTGCTAATTGTTTTACTCTTGGGGAAAAATACGTTACTGTTTTACCGAAAACATTGCCTTTGAAAATGTTACCTTTCAGAGGCATGTTGGATGGCTTTAAATATTTAAATAAATGAAATGGAGGTGTGATGATTACATCTTCTGTTTGACTCCTGAGTGCATCTATTTCAGTTTAAAAGGGCTACAAATTGAATCTGAGCAATTTTAGCTTTGTTTATGGTAATAACTGTATCTTTCTCCTCCAGAACTTTATGCAGCTGGTTTAAATAAAATAAAAGCAGATTTCTTTTAATAGCCTTCCAGTGTATTTAACTACTATTAATTAGACTTTTCTGAGCCTTCTTGATGTCGAGTTCCCTTGCACCATCATTAATATAATTGCAACAGGGAATTACTGTATTTAATGCACCCTAAATTGTTTTAATAGGTTTGGAGTATGTGTTTGTTCTTCTTGAAACTCCATTTGAATTTCTAACTTCCTTGGGCACCTGAAGAGAGACTTAATAACTATCTAAGCCTCCTGAGGCATGATCCCAAGCTGATAAAAAAGCACTTGCTGACTTGGGGTTTCAAACCAGCCTACTGTGGGAGAGTTCATTTTTTAGCTGATAGCTTTGCTAACATTTTTGTGTGTGTCATGGTAACAGGCATGAGATTACTTAGACTGGAAACAGAGACCTTACACATCTGTTACCATAGCTTTACTTCTGTAACATTTTCTCTGGGAAATAAATGTTTGTATTACTTTATCCTCTGTCATAGAATACATCAGAATAAAATATGTACATTTACTTTAGTAGGATAATGATCGCTTTGACTCTTTTACAACTCAAGCTGAAAATGTGAAGTTTTGTAATGCTGGGAGAAGAGGAGAGGGGAGTAAACAAAAGGGATGTGGGAATAAAAGAAGTTTCGATTGTTGCATTTTTCTGTGGCTTATACAGCAGATGTCTAATTCGATTTCACCTTTGTCTGTCTTGTCTTGTGTCCTTTTAATAATTGTCTGCCCTGATTCAATTTGGAGTCGTGAGCTCTGATGTAGAGCTATGTTTTTGAAAGAAATGCTGGCAAGAAAGTTACAAGTCTTTGAGAATGTGACTCCTTTGGAAATTGAGATAATTTTAGCCCTGGGCACCTTGTATTATATTTAATTAACTATATTATTTTCTGAGAGATGAAACTGTAGTTCCCTTATACATGTACTGAGAAGCATCACGTTGTGCCTGTGATGTGGCTCCTAGCTCCATTAAATTACAACTGTGTGGCTTATAAATGTGCATTTCTCTATAATCTATGTAGAACAGATTATCTGGCTCCCCCTAAGAATATCTTGTGCAGATGGTGGGTTAGCTCTGTGTCGTGATTTTTAAAAATGTAATATGTTTAGCATCCTAAAATGTTTTGTCATTGCAAAGAAGGAAGAGTGGATGGTGTTTGTAGAACTGGTTGTGTTTGCTTATTGCTAAATTCTACAAATCAAGTATTTCAGGTATTAATCTTAAAAGAAATCCCACATAAAAGAGGAAAAACTATTTCATATGGTATTACCGCTAGGTGACTTTGAAGAAGGGTTAACGAAGTTCTTTCATATGTAAAATTTACCAAATATATATGTAAAGTCACAGGTTATGGAGAACTATAGATAAGTTGTTTCTCAATAGTCTTTTGCCTTACACTGAAGTTCAGAGTTTTGACTATAGTTTTGAGACTTCTGTAGGGGCTTAGCATGTCAACTCTACAGGAAAATTAAATGCTGGAAATATATGTGGGGAAAGGAGAAGGAAAACTGTGAAAATAAAATCCAGAAGAAAATGACCACCTGCATAGATTAGCATCTGACATTTTCTGGTAACACAACTCACTGTTGTCATTTACATTAAGTTTTGGGACATATTCTAGCATCTCTAGGTCTGTGTCACAGATCTTCCCTTTGAAATGTAATGATGAAAAACATGGCTGTTCACTTCAACAATCTTCATCTCATTTTGCTGTGTTCTTTAAAGTATTTTTTTCTCCGAAGTGTTAAACTCCATGTTTCAAAAGCTGGGTAACAAAGCACCTAAGTGCTCTTGTTATCAAAACATCATAACCAGATTTCACTGCTAATTCTGTGAAAGCTTGGAATTTGTTCTGGTGCTCCCCAGCTCCTTCTGTAGTTGAAGACATTTGGTATAAGTTGGCTTCATACTGATTCTTAGCACTGTCAAGTTAGTATGTATTTTTCAAGGTAATAAAAATCATTGAAATAGCTCACTGCTCTCTCCCTATCTTGATGATGTATTTATCTTCATCCTCCTTCTAAAATACTATGCAGTCATCATGTTTAATTCATCCAAAACATACTGTCACTGTGACAACAACCTTACTAGTGGTCTCCGAGGAGTGCCGCTGCTTTGGTGCACTTCAGTCTCCCCAAAAATGTCCAGTGCAAACAGAGATTGCTGGAAATGCTCATTAGCAGTATGTTCACGAAGAAAATAAACAAGCTGTATATTGTTTATGTGCCTTTTTTTTGGCTACGTGGAATTCCAGCCTGTGACACGTGGGTGTGAAGCAGGACATACACAGCAAGATGTCTAATGAAAAACAGATCAGTGCTCCTAGCAGTGAAAATTCCAGTAATGAACCCTTCTGAAAAGAACATAAGCAGTCACAGTGCAAACACTTTATTCATCTAGGGTGTGTGGTCTTGTGACGTCCACAGCTGCTTGTTTTCTGAGCCACTGGTAAAGCAATGCAAGGTGGGACCACTCCGGATACATCTGTCCTCTGGTTTTATGTGAAACAGTTGCGATCTGATTGTTTGTTGACAGCAGGTATTTCCATCTTTGCAATGATTCATGAAACCCTGCAGTTCTCTGCGGAGAGCCTTATGACAAACCATTTACACTCAAAAATGCTTTGCTGAAAGATGTCATAATCCTGTAGTGAAAGGCGTAAGGAGTTCAGGCAGCTGGGGCGAGTACCTAGGGAGTGGAAAAGGAGTGGAGAGTATGAAAGTGAGACAAAACTTAACACTTCATGCAAAAATCAAGGTCATGATAGCTGATGCACCCACAAGATTTATGGGCATACTCGTGTATCTCAGTGCTTATATCAGCCCGCTGTTGTCCCTGACGATCATCTCCTTGACTTTTTTGGGGGGCTACTGTTTTCCTGTCCTTAATAAAGACATGCTCTCATTTTCTTGCAAGTTCTCATCTGCATCACCTTTCACTGTGCAATCACTTAGCACAAACATAAGCAGACGTAAAAAAATTAACTTTCATCTTGGTTGAACCTTTGAGTGAATTCTGAGGCACTTGTCCTCTCTTAGCCATGATGTATTATGTATCAGAGGTCTTGTTTTTGCCTCATGAACTTTTCATGGAGCAAATTACCATTTATCTGAGGCTTCGTAGGGTACAGTTCCTGCACACTTCATTTTATCCTGGCTGATAAACTCAGTAATGACAAAGTAATTGCTTCCATCTTTGACTGCTTCACTGGAGAGATCTGACCCTGGAGTCCTTTTGCATGACAGCAGTAATATTTTGAAAAGTAAAATCTCTGCTCTGTTTCTGTAGCTGTGGCCCGGTGCAGTCTACCTATTTTCCAGTATGGCAGCTATTTCAAGAGTTTTTTCTTTCATTACACCGTTACCAATATCCTACACGCTGGCTTGCAGCGTGTGGAAGGTAGTGCCTGATTTCACAGGGCAGCCTACATCTGCCTGCCACTGCTGCCATGATTATTTCAGAGAGTAGGAGTATCTGATAAGAGCGTTCTCTACCTTCATCTTCTGTGTTCTGCTGCCAGTGCTGTCATCGTGGCCCGACAGCCCAGAAGATTAATGTAACGGATCACAGGAACTCTGGGAACGAATGTCTTCAGTCTTATTTGCACCTAGTCCTTAACCAGTTACAGTCAGTTCTTCTAATACTGTTTTCACTTCGGTCTGTGTCTGTCTGAGTTATTTGATCTCAGGGTGTCTGTTGTTTACCCTCTTATCATGTAAGTTACTCCTCAAAGGCAGGAAGATTAAACTTCGTGAGGCAGAGTTGGAGGATCAAGCAGTTTGTTCTTCTAAGCTTATGCCAGAAGTTACAGCATATAAAACAGATCAATCCTAATAACTGTCTAAAATACCTGGAAACTTGTTTTGTAAATACCTGTTTTTTTCTTATACCTTATTTTCTGAGTTAATTTTGGTTTTGAATAGTATTGCTTACTCTCTCACATCCTAAGCAGGAAGTGACAACAAAGACAGAAACAGTTTTCCATGTGACATGCAGAAGTTTATCCCTGTCTATAGCATGCTCTAAACGGAATTTGTACAGCTACATTCCTTCCAAATTCATGATGGGGAAAGTATCAAAGTATGAACAGTTTTTCCATAATTTGTTCTGCAGTTTTGAGTCAGTATGATGTACTCTGTGGTTTCCGTAAGTCACAGGGAGTGAAGGATAAAATCTTATGCTCAGCTTCACATGATTTACTTTTATAAGTTTGGCTTTGTAAAATTATTAAATTCAGAAAGTGTTTTGTGGTTTTTTTCCCTGGCTGTTTGTGTTCTTATGCTCTGCTCCAGCTCTTGCACACGGTTTCAGTACCTTTTGTTTCTGTGCAGCGCTTTGTCTGGTTTATCTCTGAAGTCTTGAAAGACTAGTTGCTCATCTGAACAGGCAAGCTGCTCTCTGTCCTGGCAGTATTTGAGAATTAAAATGTCTAGCTTGTCTTTTGGTGAAAACATACGTTCATTTGGCAGTTCAGACACAGTTCTGTATTTTGTTATTAGTGGTAATTTTGTTGTTGGTCGTCAGATTTCCTCTAAAGTTAAAAAACTGCTGCATAACTGCTGTGAGCAGGTTGGAAGGGGAGAAAGGCAGAGAGAGAACACATCGGAGTGCGTAAAATAAACAAGAGTTATAGCAGTTCTCACATACAGCAGTATTTTCTGGCTGCACTCTGAGCCAAATGCCAGTAGCTCACCGGGTCCACGAAGCTCCCAGCATAGCGAGCCTGCAGCAGTCAACACTGAATGTACCAATTCCTGAGACTGGGAGTTCTCCCAGAACCAGTTGTGAGATGTGGCTGTGAGCACGGGAGAAGAAATGCTGCTGCGTATCCAATGGAGTGAAAAGTTCCTTATGGCCCGATACTGCTGAGAACATGGGAGAACCCCCAAGTTATTCACCATGACGAGAGTTAAAGAATTTACTGCCATCTGGAAGATGGAAGAATCTTTTGGGACTGGTGTTTTCAGGAGTTTGGTTTGTTTCAGTAGGCTGACGTTCCTAGCTTAAAACTTCTTGATGATCTTGAGCTATTTTTAGGAGAGTATGCATTTTTAACACTCAGGGTGCAGTCAAAAACTGAAAGGAAATTTGGAAAAATACAACAACAAATAAATGCTGACAATGCCAGAGGCTGGCACAAACTAAGCTGGGAAATTTGAACTGGGAAGGGTTAATTTTCCCTTTCAGAGATTGGCTTATATTAAATTTGAACCTTATCTATTTATCTGCCAAGTTATTCTCTTCCCCTCTTGTTTCAAAGTAAAGGAGAGAGGTTAAAGAAACACATAAAGGAGCAGAAGAAACAAACTTTCTGCTAGATAATATCTCCTGTGATCATGTTGTCAGGATGCTCCTTTTGCATCAGTAAGGCTATTTGGTTATGGCAGTTCCTTCTGTACCTGTTCAGAAGTTAACTTTTAAAATACTGAGCCACCTAAGATTTGTAAAGGAATTGTTGTAAGACTTCTAAGACCTCTCAGTGAACTTCCTTGTATTTCAAAAATGTTTTTAATTATATCCTTTCTACATCTAAACAACTTGGGCTGGTTTTTCTGTGTTCCATGTCTGCTTTTGGACACATTCTTTCTTCGTCTTTTTAAATAAAAAGTTCCGTGTGATTACTTTAAACAAAATTAGGGGGAAAAAGTGTTTTCCTAATGTTAAAGAAAGGATACATGTTTCATTCAGATGATCTGTATCTCTGTTTTGGAGCAAGTTTTGAATTTAATAGAGGGCAAAGAGGATTTCTAAATGAAAACTATTCAAATTTGACCAAGTTACAGGTCTCTGAAAATTATTAATTGTTTGATCCTAGTAGATGCAAAAGTTTCTAAAAATGCTTTCGAGTTTGTTAGGGGCTGTTTGCTGAAGAGGTTGAAAGATGACTTCCTTGCAGCTTTTCTTGTAAACTGCTGGAGTCTCTTGCACTCTATGTATTTGAAGAGAAAACTGAAAGCTTTCTCTCTTGTTTCTCTGTTTTCATCTGACCAAAACGTGCATGTGAGCACACACTACCTGTACGGACCGGTGAAGAGAGAAAAGGAGGAAGAGTTTTTCAAGCTTGAGTTTAAAGAAGAATGGAGGTCCAAGGAAACAGGCCAGGTTTAAATTTAATATAGAACTTTTCAAATGAGCTGTGAGCTTTGTGGGCCCGTAGTAAACCTACTTCCTCTGGAACTCTCAGATTTACCTGTGTATCAGAAGGGCTTAGATCACAGACTGTCTCTTATTACTAACTCTGAACTCTCTTACTGAAATAAAAATTTACTTTAAAAAACCCAACCCAAACAAACAAACATAACCAAAAACTACACCCTTGGTTTCAGGTGTGTATCTTATCGATACCAAAACTGATTTAGAGTTTTGTCTGATAATTGATTCTTCTGGTCCTTACAATCTTCCCTCCTATCTTTTTTTGCATACAAAGGAAAATATATAGAATATGATGGTGTTATGAGTTTGTGTGTGCCTCATGCAGAAACTGTGAGGTCATCAGCGATGGCTGTTGTTTCTTTTTCCCCCACTACAGCATCAGTTGCCAGAAAAACAGCTCTTAGCATGAGAGGTCTGTTGACACAGGGAAAACACAAATGAATTTTGTGTCTGTTCTGTCATGAAAACTATTCACATTTAATTGTGTGTACTCAGTGAGAAGCAGCTTATACTCATTGCTTATCAAAGATTAGTTCTTCACCTCCTGAGAAATACACAGACTGATTAAAACAACAATTGGTGGTGCATTTTTCACAGTTGTCTAAAGTCTTCTAAATATCATCATTTTTGATTCCTTTTTTTAACGTTAAACTCAGTGCTTGAAGGTGTTTTTTCGGTCATGCAATGTAAGAACACTTTAGGATTTTGTAGCAGATGAAAGTTTATAACATAAAACATAAATCTCTACGCACATCCCCGCACCCTCCAATAAAAAAATAAACGAAAACTGAAGGTTTGATGCAATAACATCCATTACTTATGCAGACGTATCCATAACAACTGGTACTTACCTCAGTGCTTTCTGCTCAAGGATGATGAGCCTATATATACACTGCTTTTTCTCATCAAGGCTTTCTGTATCCCCTGTGTTTTCATAAAGCACTGTAATTGGAAATAGTCTGACAGAAGCCTTCCAAGTCTTCATCTTGGCAATGAATCTGGCTGCAAAGTAATTCGCGTTGTATGAAGCATTTGAAACTGTTTATCTCTCACTGCTGGTATTCATTGATTTGTTTGTATTTCTTCAGCGTCTCCTCTAGGCCCATAAAATTCTCTGCAGTGCTTCAGCAGACATTTTGCCAGGAACATGACAGTGAACTCAAACTGAGCACTTCTTTTTGATTTTCTGGGTGGTAGTGGTGGTTTTGGGTGTCACCCTCCCCACCCACTCTGATTACTCTTGTTTTGGTGGCTCCAAGCACTTGTAGATCCTTTAATTGTTTGTGTGTAGGCTCTGGCTAGTGGGGTATACATTGACAGGACAGAATCTCTTGCATTTTCTCCTCGGCGTTGTGCCCTACAGCTCAAGTTCCTTGTGTCTTTATTTACAGTGGTACACTCTAAAATACAACTCTCTTAATACTGCCGCAAATGCTCTTATCTCACTGTCTATAGATACCCAGTTGTGGCAGCAAATATAATGTAGCAAAAGGAATCTCATTTAATCATATCCACTGCAAACAGAGGAAGGTTTGAGGCCTAATAAAAATAAATAAATAAAGGTGAGTTGAGCAAAGAAATGAGTTTGTCAGGACTGGTAGGCAGTCTGAGCTGGAAATGGAACTTGCAGCCTTTGATCCTAGTCAGTGAAGAACATTCACTCTCTTACTTGAAATCTGGACCAAAATCAACTTTGGTACTTAATCATTTTCTTTAAGATAAGCTTTACCCTTAGTGGTGGAAGGCTCCAACAGTATTTCATGTGCAATCTTTTTTTTCCAGTTGTCTCATGACAATCTTTTTCATCTTTGCTTTAACCTGGAGGAATGAAGTTGTTCCTTGTTATATGAAGATCTTTATACCTGGACAGAAAACAAGATCTATAATATCTTGGTTATGCTGGAGACCAGGACTGTGTCTGGACTTACTGTAAGAAGCAGAAAAGGATAGAGTATTCTGTGTCATCTCTTAATCTGTTCAATAGAGTCTGTGAAACTCTAACATCTGCTTCGCTTCTTAAGGGTCCTGTCTTAGAGATACATGGTCTGTCACTGTCTCCATGTCCACTGTATGCTAGCAAGCAGGCCCCCTTCTTGGTTCATGTTGAGTGTAACTGGACTTAAAGAAAAATAACTGTGGTCATCTACTGATGGTACCCACTCAGATTTCATAACATGCTTTTCTCATTTTCAGAGTGCAAGTCTCAATGAGAGCGCTGAGCAATGATTGCAGCTATTGATGATCGTCATTAGCTGAAGAATTCAAGGATCCTTTAGCAGACACTACAATATTCTTTCTCCCTTCCACTCCAAACCTGGTCTTAAATAACCAAGACTCATGTACAGCAGAGAGGTAATTTGCACAGGTAACACATGAGGGGAACCACAACTACCTGTTGATTTGTAGAAGTAGTCTGCTTTCCTTTTTGGTAAATTAAGTGATCGGCTGGAGCTTAGAGTCATTTGACTTTGTACGAGAAAAGAAACTGACTCTCAGTGGCCTGTTTCATGCCTGTGGGAGGATGAGCTACTCTGTGGGTTCCCCAGACCTCTAGTTAGCACGGTGACCCTCCTGACAGATACCTCCGACTGTATCCCCATTGTTAACTTGACATGCATTAATAGCAACGGGGAGACCGAAACCACGGGTTTTTGTTTTAATTCAAAAACATCACACAGAATATAAAATGTAATATTTTTAAGAAGCGGAGTTAAAACCTTTTGTTACAAGCTTAATTTCTTCCTCATGGGTCTTACTGGCTTGATCTGTTAATTAAACAGTTCATACAGGTCTTTTCCATCTCCTGTAATGGGAACTAAATTTGAAGCAGCTATTTTACAACTGCCTAACGTTCTCAGGAAAGTCTCGCTACAGCCTAATGCTGTGCATTGAAAAGAATTTATGGTCTTGGTTCCTTTGCAGCTGGAGTGGCTTTTAAACTTGCAAAGCGTGCTGATTTATCATCTTAGCTGGTAGCTGCAGAGAGAAGGCCCTTTACTGCACGGGCCTGGGGAACGGGCTGTTGTCTTTCCAGCAGACGCTACCTCAGGCTGCCATCACGACTGCAGCGCCGGCTGCCTGCCTGTCAGCCGCTGCTCTCCTCGTCCCCTGAGGATTTAGACTGCGGGATGTTAGAGCAAGTTGTACCTTCCTGAGCCCTCCTGTCACAGCCCGCCCCACCAGCTCAGATTGCAGTGGGCTGTTGAGGGGCTCATTCTGTATTGGAATGGTGTTCCAGTACATGCCTTCAGACTCGGAAGCTGGAAAATGTTTACCCCAGTGATGTAGAAAAATAGAAAAACTTCTATTTCACTGCTCATATTGAAATTCTTCTTGCCGAAGCAATAAAGGGGGTAATTTTTGACAGCTGTCAGTCTGATACCTTTCGTTGTTACTGAATTTTGAGAAACGTTATCCAAGTATGTAGAGGAGAAAAAGGTAGATTTAATTAGGAAAATATGTAAGCAAGGCTAATTACCTCATCAAATGGGCAAGCTTGGCTTCTGAGCTGGTGCAGTGGAGAGCCGCTGCTAAGGAGTGTCTGAAGCTTTTTACGATTCAGCCGAAGTTTAGGACTTGGTTACACCTTTCAAAACAAACCCAAGAAACCTTCAGCTCCAGCATTTAACATTAGTACACGGTGTGGACAAATTTCAACCAGCAATAAAAGCAGTCGTCTTTAGATACTTTTGTTTTGATTTCAACTCCCTTCTCCTCCCCAGAAAAAGAAGAAAAACGAAAGAAAAGTTATTGATGTTTCTGGCTTCAGGGGTGGTGCTGACATGGGAACCCTCGAACAATACGCAGCTTTTTCTTTGTTACGGGGCTTTTCTAAGCATCTTGTCTGCAGCTCGTTGGCTGGCAGACAGTGTTAGTCTCCCACTGAGGTGGCTTGTTTAAGGTGTTTATTTCCATACTCTGTAATTCACGCCACCTTCCCTGCAGTTTTCTGTCATAGGAGATGTTTCTCTTCATTTTGACTAGGCTGTTTGGTAGTCTGCTGACTTGAAGTGAAAAGCTTTAGAGCTAGAATAAATTACGGAGGAGTTACTACGCGTTTCTCTGCTTCTCACTGCAAATCAATAGCACTCAGCAGAGCAGTGGGTGAGCACAGATACTGCTTTAAGGAATGGATGTTAAAAGCTGCTAAAATCCAAACTGAATGGAGTGGGAGATACTCCATTTAGCCTTAATAGATGTATTTAGAAACAGAAGTAGGGAGGAGCAGGGAAAATGCTTTGGGGGAGGGGAGTAATCTTGCTGGTGCTCTTAATTTCTCTTGTAATACAATCACCATGCTTACTCCATGTTAGTCCTGAATACAAAGAGAGTTCAAAGCACCTTCTTGATGCTGAATACAGGTGTCTGTTGGACCTGGAGAAAGATTCTGTTGCCAGTTGGATTCTTTCATTAGTTTGTTTAGAAATAGCAAACCAAACAAGCTTTTCATCTGAACAAGTACCCTCTTAATAGGCTGTACCTTTTTAAATAAGTGTTTGATGGAAGCATTTCAAAGAATTTGGTTAAACTTTTAAAGCTATTTCTTGAGAAGAGAGAAACCAACTACAAATGGGAAGCCATCTGCTGTTGCATGTAGTAACATACTTGGAAAACTTATGCTATTTTTCTAGTGTTACGTACAATTACCTTTGTAAGATGATTACTGAGGGATGTTTTGAGGAAAAACTATTATTTTTCAAGTTGAAGGTGTCTTTCTATAGACCAATAGTCTTTTGAGGCCCAACTATTTAATGCTTTTTAGTGAATTAAAAAAACTATCGTCAAAAATAAATCCAAGAGAGTAAGAAACAGCATAGCTAAATAAACATAGAGCAAAATTCATCCGTTTAGATTTTCCTTAAATTCAGCATCAGAACCTTTATCTACTAAGTGTCTCAATTTTATGATATCCATTAAATAATTTTGATAAATGTATGCCGTGCTTTTTTTTCATAATTGGCTCTTGATCAGAGGAGGAACAGTACAGAATAAAAGTAATATTAAGATTTATTGCTGTAATAATGGATAATGCTATCCACGTCTAACAGTTAATTGCTATTTATTAGTAACAATAGTAGAATTTAGAAGGTACTAAACTGTCACTTTAGGAAGTAAATTTTTTTGGCAGTGATTAAATGTAAAATCAGCTGTTGAGTTGTTCAGAGGAATGTGCATCTTTGAGGTACCAGGAAGGGTGTGTGTGTGTATATATATATAGTAGATATCTACGTATCATGATCTGAGAAGGCCTTGCAGGCCTTTTGGGGTCACTGATGATCCTCCTTTCCACCCTACCTGCCTGTTTCCAGGTTCTTCTTTAATTACTTATAATACATAAGAAGAGCAAAGTAAGTGATATTTTTGGAGATTCTGAAATACACATTTTTTCAAATGGCTACAGACTTGTAAATACAGATTGTAAATTTAACACTGTTTCGAAACAGAACTGTACTACCTTTTAAAGTTTTACTGAGCTAGGAGTGAGGCTTGTCTGCACTCTTGCAAGACATCAGAAATAACATTTCAAGCCCATGTACAAAAATGAGCAAAGAGGTTTTCTTTGTACAGAATTCTATGCAAGGAGAAACTTTACTGTTTGAAGGAAGCTTTCTCTTGGGTGTCTTTTATCTTACCCTAACTTAATTAAAACAGATTTTTGGCATTTCAGTGCATTTATTAGATTGTTTGATCTTCTGAGGAGTTTCTGAGCCAAAACATGAACTTTCTCTGCTGAGAGGCCTTTCTGAGCTTGATTTGTGTGAACCTGGAGCGCCACTTTCACCTGCAAAAAACGCAGAACCCTTCTATTGCATTCTCTATGAAATGCTGAGAAAGTACAAACACTTCAGCTTCCATGAACATCAGACAAGTATTGCATATAATGTTCTGTGAGCTCTTTTTAGTGAATAGTATTCCTGTTTTCTTATCTGTCAGTACAGGGAGGGGTTTTATTATGGTAAGCTAACGTTGTATTCATTGATGTGACTATTTCATTAATAATTCTATATTCAAGATCTGTGTGAGGCTAACAGGAGTATTGGAGTTTTAAAGGAAATGATAACACATTTCTCTTGTGTTCGTGGTGGAAATTAATTTTTATTTGTTGAACACAGCATATTTTTCACTGGGACAGTAATATAAAAATAGAATGTGTAAGAACACATGTGTAAGATCCTGCCAGAGCGGGATCCCCTACAGTAGGTCAGCAGCATTCGCAGCACCTCCTGTTTCCCTGGCAGGTTGTGACGTTCAGGTTTCCCCCTAGTTGCTTGCTCTGACTGCTCTGGCTTCCCCTGAGGAGTGGATTTTTAAAATTATTATTGCTGTTGTTAAAAGTGTGCCCAGCAGTGTGCCCAGGTGGCCAGGAAGGCCAACAGCATCCTGGCCTGTACCAGGAGCAGTGTGGCCAGCAGGAGCAGGGCGGTGATTGTGCCCCTGTGCTCAGCACTGGGGAGGCTGCACCTCGAGTGCTGTGTGCAGGACTGGGCTCCACAGCACAGGGAGGGCATGGAGGTCCTGGAGAAGGTACAGAGAAGGGCAGCCAGAATGATGAGGGGACTGGAGGGTAAGTCTCATGAAGAGAGGCTGAGGGAGCTGGGGCTGTTCAGCCTGGAGAAGAGGAGGCTGAGGGAGACCTTGTTGCTCTCTTCAAAGTACCTGACAGGCAGGCGTAGTGGGGCGGGGG
>NW_009731129.1:0-297 GCF_000703405.1 Apaloderma vittatum | reverse complement strand
GAACTGGAATGGGTTGCTGAATGAGGTGGTGGAGTCACCATCCCTGGACATGTTTAAAAAATGGTCGGATGTGGCACTTCGGGAGACAGTTTAATGTTAAGGTGGTGTCGGGCTGTAGGTTGGACTTGATCTTAAAGGCTCTTTCCAACCTCTCCGATTCCGTGGTTCTATGAAAAGTGGTACCGCCCCACCGTCCTTCCCCTGCCCTCCGGTGTAGGCCGTTGAGGAGCTACGTGCCTGCCCTCAGTGACAGGGCGAACACCGCATCTGCCGCCCGGTGCCTTGTGACGAGAAAAC
>NW_009731128.1:56390-76418 GCF_000703405.1 Apaloderma vittatum | reverse complement strand
GTAGGTGATCCTGCTCTGGCAGGGAGATTGGCCTAGAGGTCCCTTCCAACCCTAACATTCTGTGATTCTATGATTCTGTAATTGTAGAATACGTGGTTATTTCCATGAAACACAGGCTTGCTGCAAAGCTATTTCTGTATTTACAGTATGTCTTTTTTGACATAAGCCTAGAAGAAGCCCTAAAAAAAGCTTCGATCCTTTGTTGAAGTAGTGTAAATTATGTGACTCTTGATTTTGGCATTTTATATCAGACTGTATCATAGACTATGAACAAAAGGCATTTTGAGAGGCCTTCTCAGAAATTAGGTATAGAAATTATTACAAAAGAAGAAATATTTAAAAGAGCCTCCTAATTTGCTTATGCATAAGGTCACTTTTACCAAAGGCAAGGGAGCAACATGGAATTCTCTGCAGATGCTACATGGAACACCAGGCTATAAGTTTGTTTTACAGACAGTAAGAACAAAGAAGTAGAACATGTTGAGGAGACATGAGGGACAGAGCATGCAATATGGCCAGAAGAGCAGAAAAGTCTAGACTAAGAGAAATTATTTAAGCCCAACTCTCCTCTATGCTAGATGAGTAATTGCATGATATATTTAATCATCTTGTCTGAGAGGTAGTAGCTTTTTTTCTGGAAAGGGAAGTATTGTCATGTTTACTTTTTAGAATAACTTTAATGATGGATCCTCTTCTGATCAGTTTGTTCAGTCTGACAGTCTCAATTTTTTAATGTTATCAGGCATTTTGGGGAATACATAAACTTTGTGTTTACTTATCCCTGCTATTTTTAATGAAGTCTATGAGACTGAATGAAACATTTATGAATTACTTAATTTTATTAGCAACTTAGAGTATCCGTTTTGCAGTAAGTTTCAATAATGATGATCTATACAGATTGTTCGGTAATGCATGTTTTTGCAATTTCTAAGGGAAAGACCTGCAAAAAATACACACAGAAAGAATAAACCCAGCAAGGATATCCAGCTGGAGTCAACAGATCATCAACACATAATCAAACACAGGTGATATAAGTTTTGCATATTAAGCCCTAATGCAAATGCATCCGAATATCACTAAGGCTAATGGGATTTGCTGCCATAAGAAGGTGTAATCTACATATCTGCTTTTAAGAGAAGAAAAGCACATAAACCCACAAGTAGCTCAGCTGCTCAGACAAACTGGCTGTTCTCCTGTGTATGTACTGTCCAGTAGTCTATGGGTCTCAAGCTTAGCTGGTGAAAGATGTGGAGAAAAGTGGTAGGAAGGATGATGAAGCCATGCCGCTAATTAGGTTTAGGATGACAAATGCTCTGGAGAGAAAAACAGCTTCACAGGAATTACTTCAGCACTTGAAGTAGATTATTGTTAAAGGTTATGCACTGTTCAGTTAACAATTTGTCTGTGTCAGAGCCAAAGGAGTCCAGACTGCCATATACCGCTATTGCAGTCCAGGACAAGGCAGATCAGTGAGAAAACCTGCCATCCCTTGGTTCACCACTCAGATACTGTAGGGGGACTGTTTTAGATGAAAAAAAAAAAAACTGTTTCAGTCTTATCCATACCATTTTTGGAAATGATCCCTTGTGGATGCAGTCCTCCAAACCTTTCCTGGGTATTTTCTTGGGGAGTGCTAGTTGGCATGGGCTAAAATTCTGTTAACAACTGTGATAACCAGCAACATGGACATTCATGAATACAGTATTCCAGCTTGTTCCTTGATCCTCTTTTGCTTAGAAGTATATACCTAGCTTGGTGTTTTAGGCAACTCACCGGAACCTTTCTTATCATGCGAAAGAAAAGATCACAAAAATATCTTACTACTGTTGCCGTATTTTCTCATATGTTTTCTCATATATCCTGTGATATCTCAGGGTGATCCATGAGTCTGGATATTAAGGTTCTTAAAGAGGATGGACAATTGTAACAGAAGTGTTCCCTCCCATGCCTGAGAACTGCTGAGAACTTGAGTGAAAGCCTTTAATTTTACTTCCAGTCCTGAATACATTAAGTAGCTAAATAAAATAAAGTAAGCAAGCAGATGGGCCTTCCTGATCAGTAATTTTGAAAATTTTGGACTCCAAGGCTGAAGTAAAAGTGGTTTTAAATACCAATGAGCAAAAAGCCCACAAAATCTGACTGCAGATAGTGCTGATATGAATTTTTTTGTTCTTTCTTAATGGGGACCTGTAGCAGAATCATAGAATCATTAAGGATGGAAATGACTTGTAAAATCGTCAAGTCCAGCCATCAACATAACACTACAATGACCACTATACCATGTCCCGGAGTGCCACATGTACACATTTTTTTAACACTTCCAGGGACGGTGACTCCACCACTTTCCTGGGCAGCCTGTTCTAATGCTTCACCACTCTTTCAGTAAAGATTTTTTTTTCCAAATATCCAAGTAAACTTACTCTCTCTCCTTACTTCTCAATTTTATCTCTTCAGTAAGGGATACTAGAGTGTGATATCCCACTATGATGTCCATTAGACAAGGGGAAAAGGACCATTACTTCCATGTTATTATTCAGCAAAAGGTTTTAGCTTTCTAAAATGGTAGATAGCTCTCAAGTAATTGTAAATGAACAAGTCAGTAGGGACTGGCCTTTAAAGGTCGCTTTAAGCCAGTGTAATGTAATTAAACCAACTACTTAGAAACATGTTTTAAAATATCGTTAACCACATTTATATATGCCACAGGAAAGTTTACCAGATACCAGCAAGAAACACACTGAAGTAAAGTCAAACTTTTCTTAGAAGTACACGCAAAAGGGTATTTTATGTTTTTAATCTGACACAAGGGAATTAAATAATCTCAGAGTTATTCTAGTTAAATCTGTGTGGACAAAAAACATTCTACATTTTAGTTTTATGTGAAAACTGAGTAGAATGAAAAAAAAAATTATTCTATCCCCATTTCATCTCATTGCAGTCATGATATATACAGACATGTCAATAGGGCTGGCTGTAGACACTCGAATCTATTACACAGCTTGCTGGCTGGATAATGAGACGTGTGTTGAGGCCTGGAACAGAAGGCAGCAGGATTTGTTGTATTTTAAAATATTTTTCATAATCCTCAGTCATGTACCATGCAGCTTCCTTAAGTAATTTTTTCCATGGATCATTACAAAACCCCCTGCCACTCTGTGGTTCCTGCATTGTATCTGATGTATTAAAGTTTACCATGTTCTCTGTATGTTGCTAGACTGCTTTAACTTACATCTCAACTAGACTGCAAGAGCACTGCAGAAGGTTTCACGCTGTTTAATTTCTCCAGTACGTGCCAAATGCACTGTTTACATTTTGCATTGTCCACATTAGTTTTCATTAGAGTTACAGGCTATCCTCTTCGTACTGCAGTCAAATAAACTGAATCAAGCTGGAGCTTGCCAGGAGGAAGCTAGGGTGAGAGACAAAACTCAGCAATATTTCTTCTGTGAGATGCTTCAGCAGCATGTCCCACACTCACTATTCTGTTGACATCCAGTGTGGATTTTCTTAAAGCTCTATTGCTTTCCAGTCATGCCTTTGTTTTTGTTTTTGTTTTGTTTTTGTTTTGTTTTGTTTTTATGGGATGAGCTCAGTATTTACTTTTAACAATGGAAGTTGTTAGCTTTACAATTTTAAAATAAAAGTTGGAATCACACGTGGCACAAACAGACAGCAAATAAAGTTTTAGTATATAGCAATGATCTTAACGATGTTTTAGACTACAAAATGTGGGTTTTTTCAATGTTTAACACAGACTGGTATAGTGACATCTAGAAGAAACTAATCCTCAAATGTGCTAGGGATATATTGTATGGGAATAAAGTTATCAAGTGTCATAATGACAGCTCCAGTCACATTTGTCACATTGGCATGTAGAGGTGCTGGCTAGTTCTTAAGGGCTCTCCATTTCCAAAGAATAAGGGAAGAGTCAGATTTCCTGCCTTGGAGTTACCAGGGGTAGGGCTACAAGCTGCAGTACATAAAAAAGTACCCTTGTTAGTCCCTGGTAATGGGTAATGTTGATTAAGGGCTGTCTTTGCTCTATATTGCTGTAACACAGTTCCCTGCTGAGCAGACCTGTTTCTGGTGCTGTGTTGTTTTTTCCCACCAGAATTCTCACCAGCTTGCAGTCATGAGAAAGTGGACATATCTAATCAGAAAAAACATATAAATTAAAAGATAATGAAGATGCTTAGTTTTGTTGGTTTATTTTCTGTTTTATTGTTTTGTTTTTCCAATGGCAGCTTAAATTTGATGTTTGGAATAGATATGTATTATGAGATCACCCTGGAGGGTGGAGTTCCTTTGCCCAAATGGCAACTTCTATGATTAGCCAATTTATGCTCTTTAAAAAAAGATAAGCTGCATCTCTACCTCCTCTTCATTTCCTTAACTCTACAAATATTCTCTAAGAGACTAGGAGGTTGGCAGAGCTGGGCAAACTGAATCAGTATATAAGAAACGGATAAAAAACCCAAAAAAGCACCTTCACACATTTTTTAGACAGTTAGATTTTTCCCCTTTTTCTGGTTTTTTTTTGGTTTTTTTTTTAAAGCACTGTAAAATGGTCTGCATGCCCATCTATCAGCTAGTCTTCTCCTTTCAAACACAATGAGCAGAAAGCAGAGAGAGAGGTGTAGCCCCTCACACCCCCCAAAGAAGAGGTGTTGGGAACTAGTGCTCCTCACAATGTCTTACTGAGAGAGGAAAAGTGAAGTAATGAGATTTTTGCCTACCCTGACTGAACCCAGGTTACTGAGGGTGTCAGGAAGAGAGGATTTCTCCTTCCTCAAGCCACTAGCCAGCAAAGAAAAAAGTCTGATGGCCAAAAAAAAAAAAAGAGAGAGAGATCAACAACTCCGTCCCTGGGGAAGGAGGAGAGCGATGACTCTCATGCTTGCCTGCGGAATGCCCTGGGAGTGTATGCAGCAGGGCTGATGAGATCAGCTGTGCCTCAGTGTGTGTATGGCAAGGTCAGCAGAGCCCATCTATCACTCCTGGAGGAAGGAGTGATATACTGCTTCCAGAACATTATAATAAACAAATTCTTAATCTTCTCTTTCCCAACTTATTCTGAAATAGAAGACAACTGGGAGAAGCTTGGCATTCGTCCCATCAATACAAATGCCTTTTCCCTGGATCGGATAAAGCACCTTGCCTGTGCCATGCAGGGGAACAGATAAGCTGTGTGAGCTACTCGAGAGGGAAGACACTTACAATCCAGACCCATCCTGCTCCCTCTGACATTCAAAAGGGTTCAGATGACATCTGCTCTCTTTTGGACATCCCTCTACACATATGTATCTACCAGCTATATCTCTAAAATATATCAGGAAAAGTTTTCAAAACTGTATTTTTCCGTAAGAAAGTTGATTTACTCATGTTTAGATCAATTTAAAGAGGTTCATCTAATAACTAATAGTTTCGTTCAGTCATTCATAAAATTACTGTGAATAGTTGGAAGAAAGTGAAAATTGTGATTGAATTGTTGACTCCTTGTCTTCATGCCCTATATGTGTACTGATTCTTTAAGTGTATATTTAAGGGCTGTTCTTGGTTCTTCAGACTTTTGCCTCTAGTGCTATTGCAGTTTGCTTTGTTCATGTGCTTGAGAATCTTCACTGCTTATGAAATGGAATTAGAAAACCAAATCTGGTCTTAAATGTTGAGATTTATGATCTGGCTGTGAATAAATGTGACTGGGAAATAAGAGTGATTTTAGACATAGCATCTAAAATAGCCTTCTACAGAATGAGAGGGAATAATTTATTAACCAATTTTGAAGTGGACCTTTAATAACTGGATGAACTAGATAGCATGGTATTGGTGTCTGTGGCTACATGGATCCTTTCATGCCTTGCATTGTTTAACCTAACTGCTGAGTCAGCCTTAGAGATGCTAAAGTCATTACAAATACAGAAATTCAAATCTGTGAATTTGAAAACCATTTTAAAAATGAGCTTTCACGTGCAAGAAACCGTAAAAATACCATGAAACTTCAGATTCACTATCTGTCGGAGTGTCTAGATGAAACTTAATCAAGAAATTCCAAGGTTATTAAACCCTTGCTCTAAAATAGATTTTCCATTTAGTAAATTACAATGCCAAATGCATTGTGTTCAGTGGTAAAGTTTCTTAACTGCTAGTACAAAGGGTTCACTTAGGGTAAAGTCACTGAAATGACACACTTCAATTGTGCTTGATATCTCACTTATTAAAGAGGAAAGCATGCTGTGAGAGACAACTGCTGCTGTCTCTCTTCTCAGACTATCTCTTTGTCACTGAGCTAATGGAGCAATTCTCTGTCCCAGTTCAGAAGCAGACATTCTTGTAATTGTCTGCAGTCTCATGCTAAATGCTTCATCCAATAAATAAATAATTTTTAGCTTTAACTCATTTCCTCCACTTCAATACACTGTGTGTTCAAAGATGTAATTAAAAACTAGTGCTGTCGTCTAACATCAGTTCAGCCTAGCAAACAATCATCATTCACCATCTGGAGGCTAGACTATAAAAAAAGTTAATTTAAAAAGAAAAACATACTGGTATTTGATTTCTCCTGAAATATATAGCCTTCATTTTCATTTGTTTGCTGTAAATCAGGAGCAATTCTACTGTATACTCATCATAATTGTACATTAATATATGCTTGTATACTAATGTAACTTGTATGAGGCTGGCTGTGCAGAGGAGAAGAGAAATAAAAAAAGTAGAAAAAGAAAAATCCCAGGCCTTTATCCTTGTTCTTTTGAACTGCTTTCTACAGAAGCATCTGTTTTGGTCAAATGATAATAGGAGGTAAAACTTCCTTCAGCTTGATGTAATTGGGTAAGGGCAGCACCAAAAACGTTTGGCTTGCCTCATCCAATGGAAAACAATGTAGAGCAGAATGAGCATTCTTGTAAACTATGCATTTTTTCATAGGTCTCATGGTATTTAGCTTGATCCTGAAAAAATAAAAAGCAAACAAAATCTCTGCTTTCTCAAGGCTTGTGAAAATCTTCCCTTTGTTTGGTTTTGTGTTTTTATTAGCTCATTTCTGATGCTGATAGAAAACAACCAACTGGTAGAATGAAAAGCACATTCTCAGAAGACCAATAAATGAATGCATGATCTTAAAGTCTCCTTATTTTTCAGCCTAAATTGTGATTTTAGGTCATGGTAGAGGAAGTGATATAAGAGTTTTATACACTTTGGTCTGGCCTTATTGAAATATGCAACTCCACAGTGAAAGCCCTTGGGAAAGAGATTTGGTGTTACAGCTGGGCCAACCTCATGGCTCACTGCTGCCAAGAGGCAAAAGCTCTTCCTTGTTTCCCATTCCCCTTACTCCTGCTGTGCAGCCCTGTCCTTGTGTTTGCACAGATTTTGGCACATGTTTGGTCACACTGTGAGATGATTTAGCTTGCTAACACAGGAGCAAAGACTTCACTCTTTTTGCATTGGATTAGCTTTCTGACACATTAGCAAGCTGAACTGGCTCACCACGGGGGCTGACCAGTACAAGAGTGGGTGCCAGGGAAGGATTAGGAACATTTGTCTTGGACTAGGGAATAAAGTTATAAGAAAAGGAGCTTTCTGATTTTGGTGGTAGAAAGCTGTTAGATTCAGTTGTAATAGCTATCTTTGCCGTGACAAGCACAAGTCACTTGACTTGAATAGAGGAGAGTTTGTTCTCATTAGAACGTATCTCTGCTGGAAAAAAAAAACAAAAACAAAAAAAAGATTTTTAAGTACTAAATAGGGAAGTCTAAGGAAACATCTTGCAGTGATACGCTGCCAAGACATCATTTCGTTTTGAAGCAAGACTATTCATGCAAAGTAAATAAAATTTGCAATACATTTCACATGCTCCCAGGCAAAAACTCTGTCAGATATGGAAACTGTGTATCTCTCTAAGTTCATCACGTAACATTTTATGTGCTTTTCCTCAGAGACAGTTCTCTAAGTCTGGGGTATAGCTTTGGAGCTAGAATTTTTACTTCAAGAAATAAGAAAAGCACACCTGTAAACACTTGAGTGACCTTGGAAGTATGTTGGCAAAAGGAAGGTATGTAGTAGTCACTGTTCCTTCAGGGTTTATTTTCAGGTGCCTTGTCAAGTTGGGAACTGCAACTACTAAAGCAGCAGTACAGTTTCAGATCTTATTTCAAAGACATTCAAATGAAGAACTGCCAGTTGTGACATACGCCCTTTTATTATCCCAAAAGTGATTGATATCTTGCTGGAGGCAACAGTACCTATGTGAAACAGGTCCTGCTGTCTCTGCTTTAAACAGGATGGTCCTTACAATGGAAAATGGCCAGAGAGCAAATGACTCGTAGTATATCATCTCTAGATATGTGGACACTGCAGAGGTCTCTTTAGGCTAACTGCTCAGACAAACATGTGTGTAGATGGAAGTATGGGTCTATCCATAGATAAATAAGGTTGTCTAAGAACAGATTTGTCTAAGAACAGCCTGACTTAGAACACACTTTTTTTTTAAGTATGCCAAGAGATAAGATTAAATCCTGAACAACAGGTCCAAAAAGAATCTTCCCTCTGATATCCCTAATCATACTACTGGTGAAACATGAGGAAATGGACCACTGGCAGAAACCAGGCTCGTATGTTCTTCCTAAATAACATCTCCTATTGTCACTGTAAAAGGGAAAACACTGAGTGTAAATGGATCATTGATCTGACACAATAGGATGTTTCTTATGATGGGAATTGAACCAAAACTGTAGTTAGTTGTATGAAATAGGAAATTAAAATCAGGCTACATCAATTACTTTGTAGGAAAGTTCACATTTTTATTTGATAACTTGGTTACCGTGTCTTGATAAGACTCTTTAAAAATGATTATCTGTAAGAGTATACTTCCTGGGCAGTAAAAATATCAAAAAGGATTTGAAGAGGGGGCTGGTTAGCTCAGTGGTTTGAGCGCGGTGCTGACAACAAAGACAACACCGATATCGCGGGTTCTATTCCCGCTCGGTCCCCATGTGTTACCTGGCCTAGTCGAGAGGTGGCGTCCCTGCCCGTGACAGGGAGGTTGGACTAGATGATCTCTAAGGTCCCTTCCAGCCTAGGCCATTCTATGACTCTATGAAAAAATAATAATTTTTTTTTTCCATATAAAATTATGAAGGGAAGAGTATTCTGGAAGTTTTGTCCATATTGAAGCTGGGCCCAGTTTGCAATAGTTCCTTGCTCACATGTGAAACTCAGATGTTTTTTAATTATAAATAATTGTGAAGTACCATGCAAACATAACTTTTGTTGTTATTCTTTCATTAAAATGATAGCCAGTCATACTGTACTTAACCGTGTTGCCTTGCTGCTTGTCTTGGATCCATTCTTACCTGCTATGGTAGCCTTCCTTTTTTAAAGTACTTTTCACTATTATGTCGATCTTTCTAATATTCTAGAGACTAGCAAGGAAGCTAGAAAAATTGTAAAGCTGGCAAACCACACTATCTCATTTAAACATTTATTGGGAAAAAAGATTTGATTCGAATGGAGGAGATCCGACTTCCGAAAAGGAAGTGAATGAACTCAAGAGCTCATTTAATTTTGACCAATTGAAGCTAGGACTCTTCTTTCTGTCTCCTCAGTTGAGTCATGTGAACCTATGTCTCTCACTTTGTAAGAAATGTATGTAGTCACATGTTTCCATTTCCATGAAAAATACTTTGCAATATTGTAAAATTCCGCAACTATTAAGATTTTTTTCCTCAGTGTATGATTCCTCAGTATTTCTCATTTATTCCAGATACTATATCCATAAATGGCTCTCTAAAATTGAGTTCTTCATAGAAGTTTCACTATTAATGTATACTTGAGTCTGAAACCAAGTCTAATAAACACTGGATTAGTTCAGTTCTGAGTAATACAGTTGCTCTTTTGCCAGAGTATTAATATAAGAAAAATGCATTATGGGCTGTACTATTTAATGGTGTTGGCCTTTACCATCCCTGCCAAATTAAAGGCCATTTTATAGTTTGCACTTCTAACCCAAAACACACTTGGTGGCCTAAACTTTCTTGAGCCAAGAAAATGTCTTCAAGATGATTTGGTTTGATTTTGGGAGCAAAAGTGGATGCTTAATGTTTACCACATGATAATTTCTTAAACAATTACAAGTAAAAATGATGGAAAGCTGGCTTGAGCTGTGCTCCATTCTTTGTTGAAGCGTGTTTTATTGAATGGGAAAGTGTTTGGAGATTTTCCAGTAGAAAATAGAGGTCTTGAAATGTGGGGCTCTTCAAAGTAGAAAATTACAGTGGTTTAAGTGCCACTGACTATACTTTTACAACAGTAAGAACATTTCCTGTTTGATTCTGTGTCAATGCTGAAAATCAAGGCAGAAGAAACAAGGAGTGACATGGGAAGAAATCACGATTGCATGAAAATTGTTTATATTAAAGGTAATCTCAGCTAATTGCACTGTATTGTATATAAAATGTTCTTTGAGAGATAACTTGTGAAGTAAGAAAATTTGTGGCAAGAGTATAAAGTTGGGTGCTGACTCATTTATAACCTTTCTCCAGGTGATTCTGTGTTGAAATTAGACTGCTTTTTTATCTTTACTATCATTTTTAACACTGGCTTTGGTGACTCCATAAAGCTTTGCTGTCAGTGTTTAAGATGTACTTTCAGTTTTCAGATAGATTGGTAGTTTAAGCTTTTAGTTCAAAGTTATATGTGCTCTTGTGTAAGTGATTCTCCTCAGCTATGTCATTGTAAAGCTTCACCTCAAAGATCAAGATTTGGTCAATGAGGTCTCTTCACAAAAAAAACCAAAAAACAAAAACCCAGTTGTTTTGTATAGAATTGTCTAATGAATGAGCAGTGGAGAAGTAACTTAATGACTTCAGTTGGAAAAAAGAAGGGCAACAGTTAATTCTGCTGCATGTGAAGACTCAGGGGTAAGGCTGAAGCAATCAGTTTTACCTTAACAAACTGTCTTTGATAACTATT
Organism: Apaloderma vittatum; assembly: GCF_000703405.1. Classification (NCBI taxonomy): domain Eukaryota; kingdom Metazoa; phylum Chordata; class Aves; order Trogoniformes; family Trogonidae; genus Apaloderma; species Apaloderma vittatum. The sequence goes on along the minus strand of NW_009731128.1, from coordinate 65,450 downwards.
TTTAGTGCTACCCTATAGGCAAAGCAGATAGAAACACATTTAGAACAGAAAAAGCTTCCTGCAGGTATAAATACCAGTCCTGTGAGAACCTGTTTAGATCTGGCTTGAAAGTTTATACACACTGTGCTTGTGCAATTACTTTTTTTACTACTTGTGGAAAGATTAGCTGAAAATGAAATTTCAACAATAACTTGTGAGATTTTCCATCTGTTTTCAACAGCTCTTCCAGTCAGTTTTGTTGATACGGGCTCTCCAAAACAGCCTCTGCGCTATTCCAGAACAGCTGACTGGTATGTGACTGAGTGAGACCTCTGTTGCAGACAGAGTGACTGACGTGGGCCTAGAGGGCACCAGCGGGATGCTCTGTACATATGTGGTGGACGCTTGAACTATCAAACTTCTGTAAAGCTGCTAGAACACTGCACAGTGCTACAGCCAGTAACCAAACCACTGTTCAGGTCTGAAAATATAAACATGCACATGTAGGCAGGCTCCTCCATGTGGCAAACTAGTGAAGGGTAGACCTGTGAGACTGATGAGATGTGAAAAGTGAGGAGTGCTAAAACATGAGAATAGTAATGGGACAGACAAGGAGCTACAGAATGGAGAGAGGCAAACATCTCCATTAGGGTGGGGGGAAATGGATTAAAGCCTTAACCTACTTGAAATCAGATTTCTCCAAGGTATGAGCTATTTTCTTCTCTCATTTTTGATAATGAGTTCTTTCCAATACTATACACAGCAGTAACACACACAAAAAATATTTAGAAATATTATGTGTGCCTTATATAGAAAACCCCATTTAAATGACCGCCCATCTTAAAATTGCAGGCTTGGATCAATCATTCAGGAGCAGTGGTTTTCAGATCATGGTCTTTCAAAAGGTGTTAACGTCTGTCTGCCACTTAACCAGAAAGCAGACATAAAATATAGACAAAGGTATCCACTTACCTTTACCACAACATAACCAAAGTCCTAAAGAATACTGACCCTACGTATTGTCCGTGCCACATAAAAAAAAATGCAGAAAGGAACGTAGACACTCAACTGCAGAATCATGTTTCATGTTTCGTAGTGCAGTTTGAATATTTTCAAGGTGCTCATATTATTCTAAAACTGCATTATACTCAGGAAGGTAGTTTCATTAAAGTTATGCAAAAGCACAGTGTAACTCTGGACTTCATGAACATTTCTTCGAGATGAGTAACACATTTCAGTATGGTAGTCAGTCAAACGGCCTGGTCAGTTGCTAATAAAGAAGAACAAATGTTTCTGCTGAACATAGCACCATACTGTTATGACCAATAAGTTAGGCTGATATTTAAATTATATACCCAGTTTCCACCCTCTCTGACTGCATCATTTAAGACAAGGACACATATTTTTGCTAGTGGTTTGTTTGAGGTATTCAAGTTAAAAATGCTATCTGTTGTCAAAATAAAGATGGAAATGATCCTTACTGGTTTTCTGACCAGATATGCATTTTGCAGGAATGGGAGAGGGTCAGAACTTCTAAGTGGTGAAAAGTCTTTAGGGGACTGAAGAAAGTGATCAGTTTTGCTTCTTATTTTAGATGTGCTGTTCAGTGACATGGTCTAGTGGTAGAGCTGGCATGTGGTAGAGCTAGGTTAATGGTTGGACTCAATGGCCTTAAAGTTCTTTTTCCAACCTAAATGATCCTATAATTCTACCATCCTTGCCCCTATCTTGGAAACATGGTAGAAGTAATGTAAGGTTTCTGAGTACCTCCTGACACAACTGAAACTTCGAGTAGCTGGACTGTCCTATGTCTATATAAAGGTATTGTCTAAGCTTTCAAAAATATGGCTAGATACCATCCTGAGGGGCTGGGGAGGAAAAAAAAAAAAAAGCAAGCTGAATTTCCCCAAAGTCCCTGGTTTGTGTCCAACAGTTTCTTGTGTCCGATAGATTTTATGGCTTTTTTCTCTGGTATTAATATTACAGATTGTCTTTGTCTACATTAATCCCTTATGATGATCTGTGCTAACAAATCTCAGGTAATTGACTTCTAAAAGTTAATTTTCAAAGCTTGAATTTGTCTCCACTACAGGTTTGTGATAGAAGAGTGGGATTTTGTTTGAGCCCACATTCTAAATATATGCATGTTTATGCACATGTAATATGCATATAGTATCAGAAAGTCCTGAAGAAAGTTAGTATTATTTCCAAATTTGGAGTCACAGTATATTATCATAATCTTCCTGGATAGGATAGTGAATAATTAATAAATTAATGAAAAAATGTAAAGCCCAAGTATGCATGAGTAAATGATCTTTATAGGAAACATCTACTTCTTCATTGCTAACGTGACAAGCAACATATATTATTCTTTTGAGAATACAGGTGTACCCAGATATCTCTCTTACTCTGCAATCTTGTTTTGAGAAGATGTTATTAAAGTCATACCTTCTGGTGGTTTTTGCCTAAAAAAGGAAACATTTGGTTATCTGAAACGGAAATAGGAGTCTACAGCCCTTAACAGGCACCCAGGCAGAAAATATGATCGGTTCTTTGGAGAAGGATGACTGAAATGATGCTCATAGCTCCTTCTCACAGCAGATCTAGTGCTCTCTCTGCGTTCTCAGTGGAGAGAGATGAACAGGAAGGAGCTTTCTTCAGGAACTACAGTTTAAAAGGAGCACATCTACTGCTAGTTTGTTACCCATTGGTATGTTTAGGAAACACTGAAATTTAGATCGGTTTAGGGACCATGGGCAGAACATGCCAAAGATAAAGCAGGTAAATTCTCATTGACTTGGTATTCAAATCTGATGCCTACCACTACACTTTAACTGAGGCTTAAATGATCAACTGAACATTGTAAAACCTAGGTATTAGACAATCATGCAGGCTTATGAAACAACATTTTGGAGACTGCTGATATCTGAAGACATTGGGCCTCTAGCTGGAAATCCTGGACATTGCAGGACAGCCCCAGGAGTAAGGAGGAAGGACTACTGCCTTTGTTGTACTTCCCAGACACGCAAGAGTTGTTTTTATATTATAGATTTTTATTTTTAACCAGAATTTGATTGGCTTTAAAGAGTTTAGTTTGTCTGCTTTCCAGGCAGTTAAACTTTCCCATGGCCTGGCCTTACATTTATGCAACTGAAGTTGTTTTGTTTTGCTTGAAGAAACAGCTTGCAAATACTTATCTGCCTTAGTTTTTTGAGAATTCACCCAGTCCCTGCTTGGATAGTGAGCATTTTACATGGCTATGCTAATGAAGAGAGGATACTTGTTTTTTTTCTAGAGTGGGGGAGGAGGAGGTTAAAGAACAAGCAGTAGAAGTTTTTTAGAGGTTAGCTCTCCAAGGATTAGTAAATTTTCCCTTTGACCTCCATAGTGCTTGGACAAATAAGCTCTTTAGTTTTGGAATCCAAAAGCAGATTAGCATGTTCATTAGACTCAAGCCATGTCATTTTAGCCGTTAGATTCATTTTCAGACAGTACTCTTGCCTTAACAAAGGTTTATGTATAGGACATATGTTTGGGACAGACTGCTGTAAAACCAGGGCAGCCTATATGTTGAAGAGTAGAGGTTCACATCCACTCTCTGTGTAGGAAAAGCTGCTAAGTCTTCATGATTTCACAAGCACAGAATGGAGGATAGAAGCCAGGGGATTTGAACTCTATCACAGCATGCTGCAGCCAAGAGTCATTGCAGGATTGGAATAGATGATAGCAGTGCAAAATTCTCTTCAAGGTGAGGTGGCTACACAGATCACTTTTGGATCAGTTTAATAGAATAATCTATAACACTTACTCGTTAAAATAGTGCAATACTTAAAATTAGATCTATGGAAACTCAGTAGGGAAAAAAACTTCACCTGGCAAGAAACTTGCATTTGTTTAGTTTTATTTTTTCTTCAAGAAATTGAAAATCTCTTTCAACTTTATGAAGCCACAGTAAAGCCCACAGAGAATACAGATGGCGAATTAAAATACCAAAACTAGCAGTTGCAGAGCCAGGCAGTGGGTCTTAATGCTTTTTAGCATCATTGCAGAAGGGATCATACACAGTAGAGGCAATATGGATGTTACAAGTCATGACCTTCAAGCTTGCTTGCCAGTTCCATTTTTTCTAGCACAAATCTGGAACTACCTCAGTGAAGGTGGCAGTTTCATTTAATATCAGCCAAGACTAAGTGGAGAAAGTCAAAGAGGATTTTCTTGCTGGTGACTGAATTTTTCAAAACAATTTCCCACTTCCACTGAATTGTTGCTGTGTTGAGCACTTTTCCATGACAAGTCATAGTTTAATGACATTGTTTAAACTATTGAATTCTTCTAAACAATGAAACTTTGCCACATAAGGATGTTGGTGCTGCATATAAAGTAATTTGATAGTTTCAGTATCAGAACCTCAAGGATTTCTGAATTTTCAAGTCCATTCACGGATTCTGTAGCAATACTACAGGGGTTAATAATTTTGAATTAAAAGCAAGTAGATTCAGACAGGACATAAGGAAGAAATTTTCGTGATGAGGGTGATGAAACACTGGCACAGGAAGGTTGTGGAGGCCCCATCCCTGGAGACATTCAAGGTCAGGTTGGACAGAGCTCTGATCTACTTAAAGACATCCCTGCTGACTGCAGGTGGATTGGACTAGATGACCTTTAAAGGTCCCTTCTAATGAAACTATTCTACAATTCTATAAATTTCCAACCACAGAAATCTAGCTGCAGAAGCCAACATATTTTATAAAGACAGGTAGCAAATAAAGATTATCCTCTATTTTCCTTTTTTTGTTTTTTTTTTTTAAATGGGCGAAAGAAGTGAAATAGAGGTTTCATTCAAAGTCACAAAAATAATCAAGAATGAGAAGAAACACTAGCAGCATATAAGTCTCCTGAATCCCACAGCTCAAGAAGGCTAAGGAATGAGAGTACTGGAATGGGTTACGTATTTCTCAGAATGCAGCAAGGGATTTCTGGTGTATACACTTGCAGTAATTTCAGTTGCAGAACAAACACAGGTGTTCGCTTTGGGTGTGCATCACACAGCCTATATGAGTTTACCTTCCTAGGTAACAGAGCAATCTAAAAAAAAAATTTCCATGATATCTCTTTCCATTTGTTAAAGACTTACAGGAATATTACAGCATAAACACCTTCAAGATCCTCAAGAGTGACATGAGCAAAAATGCTGTATCTATGTAGCAGTGATGGGGTGAACCGTACTCAGAGGCCATGGCTGTGGTATCTTGAGCATGTGTAAGTGTCAAACTGTCTTTTGAAACTCCAGTACTATGGTTCACAACACAGCAAGTAATCTCGTCCTTGATGCAGGCAGTCATGTCCGTTTTCCCCTCTGGCTGTCCATACTGGCTTACAGAATTACAGGAATGCAGCCCCTTGAAATCTATGTCTTTGTGTTCAGGTCTCTGCGTTGACTCCAATGAAACCAGATTTTACCTTCAAGGCAACGATCTCCCACAGCATGAAACAAGACAAAAGTCAAGGTCTCACACTCAATATAATCTGATTGTTTCTGATCACCTCCAAACCCATAACTAGGAAAATGTTCTTAAACTGATATTCTTATAAAAAAAAGGAAACTGATGAGAGGTGGGCACTGGGATGAAGTCTAGTTTATTTTTTAAAGAAGTATTATAATTGCATATTTAGAAAGTGATAAATAATTTTTACATCTTCAGATTCCTTTAGATGAATCACAGTTCAGTTTTGTATTAATTTGGAAAACACAAAGCATGAATCAGTACGTAGATAAACTTTTTCAGAAAAGCATTTCCATGGTTATAACCTTCTGAAAAACTGATAGATCTTCATGTCACACAAATATATGAAAGTCCAGGATGAGGTGGGTCACCATAAGCAGCTCAAGCTTTGTGGTTTTGTACGCCATTCACAGTGCTAGAGCAGAGCAGGATGTGCTCAGTGAATGCTGTTTCCTCACTTTAGATTGTTGATAAATAGCTCAACTCCAAGTCCTCAGAGAACCATTACTTATGACAGATAACCACTACAGAAAAAACAGAACATAAAAAGTGGAATTTTAGACACATTGATTTATAATGCTACATGCTAACACACTCTACATCATCTTTGAAATAATTTTTGGCAAATCAACTGTTTCTAAACATTCAATAAATTTTATTTTTTCTCACAATTAGGTATCATATTATGACATTCATAAGAGGCAGGGTGAGTTTGCCAATGAAATAGCACTCAATTGCAGCCTTTCTTGGGCCATATTTCCAAGGGGCGTTTCTACTGGAGGAATAGACTCAGTGTTGTTTTGACAGATCTGTACTAATGTAAAAAACCTGGCTCATGGAACCATGGTGCTTGCTTGCTTAATGCCTAGTACGGCTTCCTAGCAGTAGATTAAAAATAGCAGAACTTGGCTTTATATGTGGAAATAAAAATTGCCATGATGGAAGGAAATCTTTCTGCGTTGGCGGTGTTATTTTGAATAGATTCTTATATTTGTGTTTTTTTATCACAGCATGAACCTCAAAAAGGCGTTGGCCTTTTATTTTAAGGGGAGGAACTGAAATGTAAAAGGTGATAACATCTAAAACTGCTGCAGGCTGCCTACTAAGTGAAGGCCAAAACCACTTATACAGGGTTATAAAGTTAGGCATATACATTCTAATGTTTTTGGCATTTTTGTAAGTGTACTCACCTTCAAAGTGTTGAGAGCCTCCTGATCATGCTAGGGTAAATGGAAGATGCATTTTTGAATATCAACACTTACATGCCAAAATGCATTTATCCTGTCCTGGTTATCTGCAGACAGAAAACTAAAGTAGATGATCTGTTGGCAGTACTTGAAAATAAACTTCTCTTGCTGACAAAAGCATTCAACTGCGCTCATGTAATCTGTTGCCTGCGTGTCATAGGTGGAGTTCAGTAGGTAATATTTTGAATCTAATTTTTTCTCACAGTATTGGGGCCTGGAACAAAATGGAGTTTGCACAGTGTTCTTGAAGAATGAATTATACTCCCTTTCATCTTTAGAAAACTCTTAGTGTAGTAAAAACCTCTATAAAATTTTTCTAACCTCTAAAAATAACTGACTGATACCTAAGGCAAATATCTTTAAATGAATTATTACGGATCTAGCCTCTTCATAATATTCTGACCTAATTAAAATATAACAGCATCCTTTAAGATAAAAGAGGCATATTGTGGCTATATTAATAATTAAGAATGTTTTTCAAATGCATTTCTCTCAAACGAGGTTGTTAAAGAACTGCAGCAATAATCTGGGATTTCGTATTTGCTGTTAAACTCTGCAGAATAAACATTCAGTTAGTGAAAAGAGAAGTCAAACCCTTCTCCTACCTTGTAATGTGCTAGCTTAGAAATGAGAATGCATTTTGTTAAATTAAGCCACTCAGCACTTCTGTTCCATAGAAAGTTCCAGGGAAGAAATATGCAAAAGTCCTGATTTCCATATTCATAAAAGCTCCTAGGCATGGAAAGTGGCTCATTCTGCCATCAGTTTCCTGTTTTTTGATCTACCACCAGCTAAATCACAGATACAGTTTACCTCAGCCCTCTGAATAAACATTCTTTGCACACTTGGTGGGAAGAGATGCCAAAGAGACAGCGCGTGACTGATGTTCGTGGGAGCTGGGTGATAGTGAAGAGACACACCCATAGCCAGTCAGGGCACAGTACAGTGTATAATTTAGATGATCAAGTTAAAAAGAGAGATTCCTTGGTTTCCTGAGCGTGTACCAGAATGAAATGGGCTCCATGAGATGATTCAAGCAGATCTGACCACCTAACTCTCTCAAATTACCTTCTAAACAGTTCAGACACTTCCCACTGACCTTATGTGGGGAAATTTGATATCCACATCCCTTCTTTACTCTACTGAAGATTTGCTGGAAAGGTGGTGAGTATTACTATTAAAAATCTTCCAAAGATGTTTTTGATATCCTTTTAGAACACTTTGATAAACATGCACAGGAGGTGTTTTGGGGTGGCAGAGAAAATCCACTTACTTCAAACCAGAGCCTCCAAAGAAAATATGAACAGACTGATTTGGTATGTGTCTCCTGGGCAATATTCTGCATGGCTGCATCTGTAGAATCCAACAGGATTAACGCAGTTGCAACAAATAACCACAGAAAAGACAAAGCACTTCCATTGGTACATCTTTTTACAGTCTCCTTGTCATACAAGTTTTAAATTTTTAAATGTTATAACAGGCAAGACTTAGTACTAGCTATGTCAATGCTGAGAAAATAGGCATTGAAAGTAACCTTTGACATTGTGAAAACAGTTCTTTCATTATATTTGAACTGCCTAATAAATTACTCTGTATCAGGGAATTGCATTTTGGCTTGGAAGCAATGACCCTGTAGACCACTTTACATAAATCAAGTCTTGAGAGAGTTTGGAGAACTAGCCTTCTGCTGTGCCCAGTTTATACCTCTGATCAGGAGATAACAATGAAACTGTTTCAGGCAAGCAGAAGTAGTAGAAAACCTCTGCTTGGTTCACGACAGTAGTAAGAGATTGTATGAGGAAGTAGGGCAGGACGTCTTGAGGTTGAGTGTGTCACTCCTGGAGTTGCTCTTTATATGAGTGAGCAACTGGAATATATCGGGATCTATCCAGGGGCGGATGAGGAGCAAGTCGAGAGTTTGTGGGTAAGAATTAAGGGACAGGCTAGCATAGGTAATACTGTGGTGGGTGTCTATTACAGACCACCTGATCAGGAGGAGAAAGTTGATGAGGCCTTTTACAGGCAGCTGACAGCAGCCTCATAATCACAGGCCCTGATTCTCATGGGGGATTTCATCTACATGGATATTTGCTGGAAGGCCGACACAGCCAGCCATCCTCAGTCCAGGAGGTTCTGCCATGGCATCGATGATACCTTCTTGATGCAAATGGTGGATGAGCTGACTAGGAGAGGAGCACTGGTGGGTCTTGTACTTACTAACAAGGAGGGTCTTATTGAAGCAGTGAAGGTTGAGGACAATCTTGGCTGCAGCGACCATGAGAAAGTGGAGTTCAGGATCTTGTGCAGTAAGAATAGAACACCAAGCAGGA
>NW_009731128.1:30807-56359 GCF_000703405.1 Apaloderma vittatum | reverse complement strand
GGCACCCTGGACTTCAGTAGGACCAGCTTTGGCTTTTTCAAGCAGTTACTAGAGGAAATCCCATGCAACAAGGTATTGGAAGGTAAAGGGGCCCAAGACAGTTGGTCAGTATTCAAGGACCACTTCTTCCATACTCAGGATCAGTGCATCCCAGCATGGTTAACCAGGGAACTGCTGGAGAGAGGTGGAAGAAGAGAGTCTATAGATCAGGGAAGGAGGGGCTGGCCACTTGGGTGGAGTATAGAACTGCTGTCAGAGAATGTAGGGAGGCAATTAGAAAAGCTAAGGCCTCTTTGGAACTAAAACTTGTGAGGGAGATTAAGGACAAGAGATAGGGTTTCTTCAGATACCTTGTAGATAAAACTAACACTAGAGGCAGTGTAGACTCACTGCTGAATGAGGTGGGTACCCTGGAGACAGAGGACAGAAAGAAGGCAGAGTTGCTGAATGCCTTCTTTGCTTCTCTCTACACTGTGGCCCTGAGGCCCCGGAGGAAGTCAGGATAAAGGAGGAGTTTGCCCTGGCTGAGGGTTAGGGATCAATTAGGACACTTGAACATACATAAATTCATGGGCCCTGAGGGGATGCACCCACGGGTGCTGAGGGAGCTGGTGGGAGTCATTGCTAGGCCACTCTCCATCATCTTTGGTAAGTCGTGGGCAACAGGAGAGGTACCTGAGAACCAGAGGAAAGCGAATGTCACTGCAGTCTTCAAAAAGGGCAGGAAGGAGGATCTAGGTAACTACAGACCAGTCAGCCTCACCTCCATCCCTGGAAAGGTGATGGAACAACTTATCCTTGGCACTGTCTCTGGGCATATCAAGGAAAAGAAGGTTATTAGGAGCAGTCAGCATGGCTTTGCCAAGGGGAAGTCGTGTTTGATCAACCTGATAGCCTTTTATGAACGTGTAACCACCATCTTGCACAGCATCCTCGTAGGTAAACTGAGGAAGTGTGATCTGGATGACTGAGTAGTGGGTTGTTAACTCATTGAAGGAAAGAAGTTAGAGAGTTGTGGTCATTGGAACAGAGTCTGATTGGAGGCTTGTATCTAGTGGAGTCCCTCGGGGGTCAGTACTGGGGCCAGTGCTGTTCAATATGTTCATCAATGACCTAGATGAGGGATTAGAGAGCACTGTCAGCAAGTTTGCTGATGACTCAAAACTGGGAGGAGTGGTTGACACACGAAAGTCTGTGCTGCCATTCAGAGAGACCTAGAGAGGCTAGAGGGCTGGGTGGGGAGAAATTTTGCATCTGGGAAAGAATAACCCAGTATTCTATGTGCCAGTATAGGTTGGGGACTGACCTGCTTTAGAGCAGCGTAGGGGAAGGGGACCTGGGGGTTCTGATGGACAGCAGGATGACCATGAGCCAGCAATGTGCCTTCATGGCCAAGAAGGCCAATGGCATCTTGGACTGTATTAGAAGGGAGGTGGCTAGCAGGTCAAGAGAGGTTCTCCTCCCCCTCTTTTCTGCACTGGTGAGGCCAAATCTAGAATCTTGTATCCAGTTCTGGGTCCCTCAACTCAAGAGAGACAGGGAACTGCTTGAGAGAGTCCAGCACAGAGTCACAAAGATGTTGAAGGGAGCAGAACATCTCCCTTATGAGGAAAGACTGAAGGAGCTGGGTCTCTTTAGCTTGGAGAGGAGAAGAATGAGGGGGGACCTTATTAGTATTTATAAGTATGTAAAGGGTGACTGTCAGGAGGATGGAACCAGGCTCTTTTCAGTGATGTCCAGTGACAGGACAAGGGGCGATGGGTGCAAGCTGAAGCATAGGAGATTCCACAAAAACATTAGGGAAAACTTTTTCACTGTGAGGGTGACAGAGCACTGGCACAGGCTGCCCAGGGAGGTTGTGGAGTCTGCTTCTCTGGAGACATTCAAAACCCGCCTGGACGCATTCCTGTGTAACCTGCTGTAGGTGATCATGCTCTGGCAGAGGGGCTGGACTAGATGATCTTTTGAGTTCCTTTCCAACCCTTGACATTCTGTGATTCTGTCATTCTGTCATTCTGTGATATATGAGTCAGGATAGAATCTCTTAAGAACATCAGATGTGGAAGAGGTGTGAGAAGGGAAAATGGACTGTGGAAAAGCATGAGACTCTTTAACGTATGCAATAGATGATACCATTTTCCAGTATTGTATATCATGCAATACCTTAAAGAGTGTGCTGGGCAGCAGACTGGAATGTGTCTAATCTAGGAAGCTCCCTTCACAGTTACTAGAGCATGTTGTCTGTGTGGGGAGAGGGACCCATTATAGTCCAGACCAAGAGATGTTACCACAGTTTAGAGCCTGAATACAGTCCAAAACACTGTGAGTTCATTCTACAAATATGCAGGATAAGAACAAAAAATAGGGACAAAACCCACCTCCTAGGGAGGTGGTTGAGTTGCCATCCCTGGATTTGTTTAAGTGTTGTTTAGATGTGGTGTTGGGTGATATGGTTTAGGTGTAAACTTGTAGTGTAGGGTTAATGGTTGGACTTGATGATCCCAAGGGTCTTTTCCAACCTGAATTGTTCTAAGATTGTATGAAATTAGACTTCAAGAGGATTACCTTCTGCTGTCTTCCCAGAGAAGACTCTGGCCTCTTCAGTTTCTTGAGCTCCTCTTCATTTTCAGAACATGACTCCCTCATTCCCATGCAGCCCTTTAAAGAAGATCCAACCATGTAACTTGTTTTCAGGGAATGGTACAACTTATTTTTTTTTTCACAAATGGGTCCTCAGTGTAGCAGAAATATTCATGTGTCCTATCTCTTCTTCTGTCCTGAAAGTTTTCCTTATTAAGGTATGTTTTAGTAAAGGGGAATATGGTAGAAGGAAAACTCATTAGATCTATTACTACATGTCATGGAAACCTTTAAGATGACCATAAAGAAACAATAAATATGTACTCTTCATATTACTTTTCACAGAATCGTAGAATCACTAAATTTGCAAAAGACCTTTAAGATCATCAGGTTCAAGGGTGTTTCTGCAATTATTATCAGAAAGCATAAACAGTGATAGGATTCCAAAACATTGTGATTTAAAGTGTAATTCTGCATACTTAGTCTTTGCAACTCATGAACTCATGTCTGGTTATATTTGAGCTCTGAGGCCAACCTTGACAATATGATGCAAAACATGGGAAACAATATCAGCTGGTTTAGGAGTGTGTAGAGGAATATAATTCCCTATTTCCCATCACCAACCAGGAAAAGGAAAGCTAACCTGTATGGATGATGCCAGTAGATGACCAACAGTCTCAAATGCTATAGAGAACTCTCCTAGGATGAAGCTGGGCTTTACTTCCTTTCCCTGTGGAGAAGAGCAACTATAGCAGCTTTTGTGGTTAGCTATTCCAAGTTCAAACTCATGAAAGGAAAGTTATAGCTAATAAGTTCACAGGGTCCGTGGTGTCCATTCTTTTGGATGGATTTGGGGTCTGGGATTTTTTCTCGTTGCTGCTGTTGCTTTTAATGTTCTGTCACTTCAGGCATGCCTTCAGAGCACACAACTAGCTCCAAACCCAGTGGTAACAGGAAACATAATTTTTTAGATACAATAGTTTGTGTATGGTCTGCTTAGTACTCAGATTCCTCTGTACAGTATGTGTTCCATCTTGCAATATAGGTTGGTTTTGTGTATCATCTATCTAGATGAGATGAGTTAGACTTATTTTAGTTTTAAAACTGCTGTTATAAATTTAGAAGCTATGGGATGTCAGAAAAACCTTTTTTCCCCAAAAAAAGTAATTGTCCCCTAGGGGAAAATTGTCTCCTAAGGGATAATTTAAAGAACTATCTGGAAGAAAACATGTGTAATTACATGCACATTCAAAGGCTCTCTGAGTCCTCCACTTGGCAGTTACTGTGATCAAGTGCTAGGTCTTGTGTGAAGCTGAATCTCAAAGACAATTTCTTGTCTTTGGTTGCAATGATTGTTTTGAACATGAATATTGAAGTTCATTTTTACAACTAAGTCAAAGAGATATCTGACTAGAAGCAGAAGTTCATATTCTGTTTCTATTAAATAAGCTGAGTCACTGAGAGAAACATGCAAATATGTTATTTTCTAAGAAATCAGTGAAAGTTTTGCTCTCTTAAGGATCGATACTTCCATTTGAAATAAAAGTCATGTATATAATCTGTTATGTAGCCATCATAGACACTGCACAACTTATCCTAGCACACTGCTGTCTTAACTGCTTTGTTAAAATAAATTCACAAATAGAAAGAAGCTGATAGCACTGAGTCTAAGCAAATTACGTTACATTAGTAGAGTGGGCAGGGAAACCATAGAGGAGAATTCACAGCCACACAGCTCTCTTCTTTGGTGGAAGTGCTTGTGCCTGCTTGATCTGTTCAGCCCAGAGTTCACAAATTCTCTGGGACTATTGCAGGACACGAAGCCCTTCCATAACTCTACTAATGAGTAGAGTGATATGGCATCTTGACCTCTCCTCATTTATTTATGCTTCCATCACATCTTGACTACTTTACAGTAGTAGCCTGTAGGAAGCTCCATCTAATCAAGAAAATTTGAGCTTGTTGTCTCAAAACCTGAGGTATTTATCATAGATTCTGTTGTTTTATAATTGTATTCCTAGAAGAATACTTGCCTGATTCTCCCCAAGTAAAGTCATATTTAATGAAGTTCATCAGCATTTTCTACCCCAACAAAATGAATGTGCTGATGATAAACATACAGCAAATTACTACTGGAAAATAATAATTTCCTGCATTTAATCAGCCTCAGTGAAGAGGGTTTTTTTCCAGATATACCTAATGGGAATTTCCCCTGCTGCAATTTATGTCTATTTCTCATCCTTTCACCATGCACATCTGAAATAAATCAGATTTAAAATTCTCTATAATGACTGATGAGGTAGCTGAAGAGAGAAATTGGTTTAGCTGTGGCCAAACAAACACAGTCTTTTCTTTTAGCCTTTTCCTATACATCAAATGGGGAATACAGGGTGCATTGGAAAGGTGCCTGTAGTGGTGATGAGGGACTAGAGTCCTGGGAACATGTCATAATACACCAAAATACCTATCTAAGTGCAACCAGAAGTTAATATGAATAGTAATTCATGGTGATAGTAAAGAACTGGCTGGATGGTCCCACTCAAAGAGTTGTGGTCAATGGCTCAATGTCCGCAGGGAGACCAGTGACAAGTGATGTTCCTCAGGGGTCTGTTCTGGGTCTAATGCTGTTCAACATCTTTGTCAGCGACATGGACGACGGCATCGAGTGCACCCTCAGTAATTTTGCCAACAACACCAAGCTGTGTGGTGCCGTGGATTCACTTGAGGGAAGAGATGCCATCCAGAGGGACCTTGATGGGCTTGAGAAATGGGCCAGTGCAAAGTGCATGAGCTTCAACAAGTCAAAATGCAAGGTCCTGCACCTGTGTCAGGCTAATCCTAGGCACAAATACAAACTAGGTGCAGAGTGGGTTGAGACTGACCCTGAAGAGAAGGATTCAGAGGTGTTGATAGACGAGAAGCTCAACATGAGCCGGCAGTGTGCTCATGCAGCTCAGAAGACCAACTGCATCCTCGGATGTATCAAGAGAAGTGTAGCCAGCAGGTCCAGAGAAGTGATTCTCCCCCTTTACTCTGCTCTTGAGAGACCCACACATCAAATACTGCGTCCAGTTCTGGTGTCCCCACCGTAAGAGGGACATAGATCTATTGGAGCGTGGTCAGAGGAAGAACGCAAAGATGATCCAGAGGCTGGAGCACCTCTGCTATGAGGACAGGCTGCGGGAGCTGGGATTGTTCAGTTTTGAAAAGTGAAGACTTTGTGGGGACCTAATAGCTGCCTTCTAATACCTGAAGGGAACCTACAGAAAGGCTGGGGAGGGACTTTTTACAAGAGCGTCCACTGATAAGACAAGGAGAAACAGGTTTAAGTTGAAGGAGAACAGATTTAGATTAGATCTTAGGAAGTAATTCTTCAGTACGAGGGTGGCAAGACTTTGGAATAAATTGCCCAGAGATGTTGTGGCTGCCCCCTCCCTGGAGATGTTCAAGGCCAAGTTGGATGGAGCCTTGAGTAGCCTGATCTAGTTGAGAGGCGTCCCTGCCCATGACAGGGAGGTTGGACTAGATGATCTCTAAGGTCCCTTCCAGCCTAAGCAATTCTATGATTCTATGAATAATGCACAATGATTGAGAAAAAAAGTATATCGTGCCTTATAACTGACACCAGACATACAAGAGGCGATATAAAGGTTTTCTAATTAGATGCTTATTCATGAAAGCAGTACCTGAGGTTGTTGGAAATTAGAATTTCCATTCTGTGGATAATTCAGACACTACAAAAAAGTCTGTCCAATTTAAATTGGAAAAGAAACTGGAACTTTCCAGTGAAGCAAAAACTTTCAAACATTAAAATTTATGACTCACAGAGCATTTGATATTGAGCATATCAAATGATTACGATGAACAATGAAGTTTCAGGAGGATAAAAGCTGGTCATATTCATTGTTCAAATGAATTAAATTATATATTGTATGAGATTTTTTGCAATATTGACAATGCAAATATTAATCAATAGTCAATTTGAAATACTCATATAGTCAGACTTACATAGGCAGCAACATTATTGTGATGACCAGCAGAAGAAGGGGGGTGATTGTCCCTCTGTACTCAGCACTGGTGAGGCCGCACCTTGAGTATTGTGTTCAGTTTTGGGCACCTCAGTATAAGAGAGAGATTGAGGTGTTGCAGCGAGTGCAGAGGAGGGCAACAAAGCTGGTGAAGGGCCTGGAGAACAGACCTTACGAGGAACGACTGAGGGAGCTGAGTCTGTTCAGTTTGACAAAGAGGAGGCTGAGGGGGGACCTCATCATGCTCTACAGTTACTTGAAAGGACATTTTAGAGAGGTTGATGCGGGTCTCTTTTCACAGGTGATTAGGGAGAGAACCAGGGGGAATGGTTGCAAGTTGCATCAGGGCAAGTTTAGGCTGGACATTAGAAAGAAATTCTTCATGGAAAGGGTGGTGAGACACTGGAACAGACTGCCTAGGGAGGTGGTTGAGTCACCATCCCTGGATGTGTTTAAGTGTCACTTAGATGTGGTGTTGGGTGATACGGTTTAGGGGTGAACTTGTAGTGTACGGTTAATAGTTGGACTCAATGATCCCAAGGGTCTTTTCCGACCTGAATTGTTCTATGATTCTATAATTAGACTGAAAGTATTGATCAACATGTTCTAGTGTAACGTTTCATTTTCAATGAAATGGCACTTTTCTACGGGCAGAAACTCTTTCACTGAATTTCAGATCATCTGTATATACAGAAAGTAACTGGATCATTCACTGGAATGTGTGCTCGGCTGCAAACATTGCCAAAAAGGAGCAATGCTTCAAAGCAAGGCATTTAATGGTCTTTTTTGTTACCTTTTTGTTGTTTTATTGTTAACTTTGTTGGGTTGTATTTGGTTGAATTTCTGATGAACTTCTGTTGGGTTAGCTTTCAAACTGTGTTAGGTTGAAACTCAGAATATATTGCTTAGTTAAGGTTGAAGATTTTGGCAGGAAGGTTAACAAAACACCTAGTCTACCTTTTAAAATTAGTTTATCTTGTTACAGAAATGGTAATACATAAATGACATTTCACAAATATAGCAGATTATGAACAAGAATACATCCTGAATGGAAGTAAGCAGTGGAAAAAAGACATGGAGTGAAATGTGTTTGCACAGCCATTCTCCTGAAGTCCCAGAGAAATATGTCTACAAAACCACTTCTTTTATTTTTCCCCTCAAAGGTAATGAGAAGAGGGAGCTATTTCTGGACTCCAGGTGGAGTGCTGCCTTCTCATTTGGGATTTGTTGTTAAAAAATATATGTGAACAAGTTGGAGACTCCCAAAGAGATAACCCTCAGTCCATTTGTTATGAGGAAAACTGAAATATGAGGGAAAAAATGAAAGTGAGTGGATTTGTTTAATGTATGGAAGAGAAGACTAATTGAAAATATAAGTGTTTGAAATATGTAGAAAGTAGGGGGAAGAGGGGGAGAAATAATGTTCCAAATAGCCTTGGGGATTTGATCATAGACCTAAAATGCAGTAGAGGGGATTCATATTACATGATGGGAAAAGGTTCTGGAGAACAGACTAAAGCAGTGGAAAGTTTTTTGTGGGGAAACTGCAGAGATTCCATGACTGAGGTTTCATAAGAACAGGTTGGGCAGACAGCTGACCAGATGCCATGGACCAAACCAGGTAATTTCTGTGGGACCCTTCCATTCCTTGTCTCCGTCTGTAAATCTGTGACTCTAAACTGTAGGGCTGACTTCTTCTATATTTCCCTTTCTCTGTTCTCAGTCTAGATCTTCAGTCTCCTAGAAGACATGACAAAGCCTATCAGAGATTTTGATGCCAAAACCAGAATCACAGAATTGTTGAGGGTGGAAAAGACCTCTGAGATCACCAAGTCTAGCCCATGACCCAACACCACCACATCGGCCAGACCATGGCACTAAGTGCCACATCCAGCCCCTCCTTAAACACCTCCAGGAACCGTAACTCCAGCACTTCCCTAGGCAGTGCATCCCAGTGCCTGAGCACCCTCTCCGTGAGGAAGTGCCTTTAAAAGGTCATATGAAAGAAAAAGAATGAAGATGTGAGAAAGCAGAGTAAAACAAATCTCAAACTGGTGGGCAGTGGGACTGGGAAGGGATAATGTCAGCTTGCATGTTTCAGCAGCAACTGCTCTAGTAGGAGCATCAGGACTGACAGTTGAACATGGTTGCATTCAATGTATTTCTATAGCTTCCATGAGCTGCTGTTGCTGCTCTTACTTCAGCATGGGCTCTGAAACCTCCTCTTTGGGTTTAATCACTGTGTCTTGCCAGCTTGTGTCCAAATAGCTCATGGTGTATGGAAAGCAGGTGTGCGTCTGTCTACAAACAAGTTTTGATGTGCCCTGCCTGTATAATCACATTACAAACCAGGTGCTGGAGTCAGAATTTTCACTTTTTGTAGGGTATTTTTACTGATTTTGGAGGACAGAAAGATTTCCATTGAAGAGATTCAGCATCTATTAATTTCCCATCATGAAGGGATTTGTAAAGTGTTGCTGTTAGGCCAGGTACTTCACTGTGACCTAGATTGTAGCTTTGGCTTTAGGAGGCTGGTATTTTAGACAAATAAAGTTATCTTTTTAATTCAGTTTCATACTGTTTTCTCTACTACTTACTGGCCCTATAGACAGAATAAAATAATATACATTCTACAATGTATAGAAAAGTTCCTTATAGGTTTATTGGTTTTAATTTTATTACTCAGAATATATCCTCTTTAGTAAGAATACAAGATTTTATGGAGAATATGAGAGAAGAAATTTAGTTTTACTTCATAATAATCACACAAGATCACAAGGTGAAAATTTCCACTTAGTACTTGGTAGTTAGGCAGACTCTTTAAAACCTATTAGAACTACTACAGGAATGTAAAGGTGGTCAGATGGTGAAAATGAACCTCTCAAATTCAAAGAAGTCATGTGTTGAGGAGGACCAGATTTGATAATTATATGTTATAATGTTCACAGTCTAATAAAAGGAGCCGGATAGCTAGTGATGAAAATTCCTGGAATCAATCATCTGTGTTCTGGGAAGGTTGGCTATTGGTCCAGAAATTACAGTGGAAGCGCATACCGCTATCAGGATTACAAACCAAAAAGGCACATATTTGTTACTTTAAAGCACTCAATCTTTATTCCAATATTTTTGAAATTACTGAAAGAATTAATTCTGGAAGAAATTATGTCAGAAGTAATGATCTGGTGGCAAATGGGAAGGAAAAATTTTAAGACTGCCAAACAGATATACCAGGACGTGTTTGCAAGGCTGGTAAAGACATTTGTTTGCCCCTCTCAACACAACCAGTTAAAACTTGATCAGCATTGGTAGCCTAAAAAGGAAAAATGCCCAGAGATTGGAATTTATGCTCTCAAAGCAGAGCTATTGTTCTAGGTCTTTGTGCAGCCGTGTAGGTACCACTGCAACCAAGGGCTTTACAAACTGTTACATAAAAGCAGAGCTCAGTGGAAGGCTGTGGTGTTTCAGGGAGAGAGGATGGATTTGGATGATCATCTATCCATTTTGATATTCAGCACAACTGAGCCAACCCAGTTTCTTTACATTCCATCTTTTCATTTTTTTTAAAATAACTCCAAAGAAGCCAGGAGGAATAAGTGAATGTATTGTACAAGCCAGTCTGATGAAGAGAATCTTATTAAATCATTAGAAAAACATTTAGAAGCTTAGCCACAATTCAGTCTCACCATAGTGGTTTAAATAAACATAATTTTCCTGTTTCTTGCACTCTAGCAGTTGGGAGCAGGTGCTGGTTCTCTGTAGGGACTCGTAACCTTCATTCCTGATTGTGTTCCTTATTTCTATTGGAACAAGTATCTGCTTTAATCCTGAAACAATTCCTACAAAGCTGGAGACTGTTCTTTGAATGTACAGGTTTTGAAGACTGTGTTTTGCCTGATACTAATTATTTTCTCAGTTTGTCTTGGCACTTTGCTGTGGTAATGACTGCTTACCTTGAATTCCCTGCTGTCTATTGTTGTAGAACAAACAGGGACACAGACAAGATGTCAGTAGTAAAGGAAATATATCACAGTAACTACATTCTGTCTGTAAATTAATTTCATTAGCTTATTAAAATTACTGTGACTCAAATAGAAATTGGCCCGACGATCTGTTTTTTAAACCCCCGTATTTATTGTTTAGCAGACTGGATATTTTGGTTCATGTCCCAAATTACATGGTAGAATTTGGAGTCGTACATGAAACACGGATCATGTTTTAGTGCCAAACAGCCATACACAGACCAATTTTGCTAACCAATTCCCTGGTTCTGATCTTTTCACTCCCTTTTTACTTTGCTTATGTGAAGACAGAATACATTAATTATTCAGCCATGACATATCTTCTTTTTCTCAGTCTGTTATCTTGATGAAATAAGCCTAAATCAGAAAATGAATATGCATTATCATTGAGAATTCATCATTCCTCAGAAAAGTCGCTGTATGAAACATTGTTGCTTGCATCAGAACCTTCCCTTTTTAAAATAAAATTTATTAAAACTATTAATACTATTCCATGCTTAAACAAGAAGAGTAGCATTCATCTTTAAAATGCGGTGGTTTGTTCTTTCACAGAAGGAAATATTTAGAACATCACAGATACTTTTTCCTGTGTGCAGTCAGGTAATTCTCTAAATTACGCCTGCAGTTTACAGATTGGATTATTACACTGAAATGAAAAGTGTCAAAGTAGGACTTGTAAGATACTCTACTTTCTGACAATATTGTACAAACAGCAATACCTAATATGATTTAAAACCCCAGTCAACAGACATGCTTCTTAGATCCCAGACTGAATTTGTCTTATGCATAATGTAGCCTTATTCATAGAATCATACAATCATAGAATCATAGAATGTTGGGGTTGGAAGGGACCTCTAGAGATGATCTAGTCTAATCCACCGGCCAGAGCAGGACCCCCTGGGGCAGCCACACAGGAATGTGTCAAGGTGGGTTTTGAAAGTCTCCAGAGAAGGAGACTCCACAACCTCTCTGGGCAGCCTGTGCCAGGGCTCTGTCACCCTCACAGTGAAAAAAGTTTCTCCTCTTGTTGAGGTGGAAGTTCCTATGTTCTAACTTAAACCCATTATTTCTTGTTCTATCACTGGGCACCACTGAGAAGAGATTGTCTCCTTCCCCTTGACACTCACCCCTCAGACATTTGTATACGTTAATCAGGTTCCCTCTCAGCCATCTCCTTTCAAGGCTAAACAGCCCCACTTCTCTCAGTCTCTCTTCACGGGAGAGATATTCAAGTCCCTTAATCTTCCTCACAGCAATCCATTGGACTCTCTCCAGTAGGTCCCTGTCTCTCTTGAATTGAGGAGCCCAAAAATTCCTTATTCTGTTTGTAGAGCATTGCCACAGAAATGTACATACTTTAAAGCTGGAGAAGGAAAACTTGATGACTACACTGCCACCTGTTCTGCTAGATGCTTAACACAATGGCAGAGGGATGAAGTGGCAAAGCCAGAATCAGAACCTGTCTGCGCAGCTCACAACTCCATCAAAGCCAAATGGAGCTTTACTGAATTTTGGCCTTTTTTTCTCCTTATTTTGAGTGGCAAGGCATTTTGATTGCCAGTGTAAATATGTCAAGATAGAAAATTATCAGTCTTCCCCTCCAGATACTATGTCCAAGAAGGACTTTGGTAGGAGAGAAGCTGAAACCCTCCAACTCTAAAGTGACACATCTTGGACATACTGAGACATAGTCATCTGTTGATTAATCACTTCAGGATGATCTAAGGGATGCATTTGTCCTGGTACATTTGCATTTATCGACAATCCTCTGGAGTAAATATCCTGCATATTTAGTACTTCTCAAAAACCAGACTGTGGAATTGCTTAGAGCCTAGATGGAGCCAGACAGAGATTTGGAAACTGAACACCTAATATCACCTCCCAAGCTTAGTACAGCCTCCTTAGATCTTCCCAAATACAGAGTGAAAAATGGAGGAAATGAGATAGAGAAGATTATTTCAGAACACATCATAAGGTTTATTTAGTGACATCTGCACTGATTTGACTTGCTGCCTATGTCTGGAACCAGACACTACTTGATTTCGGTAGCAGAGGTGCCAGTGAAGCCACCTTTTTTCCACCATTTGGTGTGGAGGAGCTGTGTTATTGATCCTCATACTAAATGTGTCTCAATTATAAAAAATATTTAATTAAAGAATTTGGTACGGCTAACTGAAAATATCCATCAAAAGCACTGCATGTGTTCTCAAACTGGAGAATGATTCAGATGGAAAAACATTGAGATGGAAAAGATGACTGCTGTACAAATGCACAGAGATCTGAAAGCTGTTGAAAGGAAAGCAATTTAGAAAATTTTCTTTCCGTATTAAACAGAGTAGAGGCACTAAATAAAAATATACTTCTCATAATATTTCTTTTAAAATTATTTTTTCTCATTGCTATGTTCACTGAAATACTCAAACTAAGAGCTGTGTAAGTTTGAACTGTAATGTAATGTCTCACTTGTTAGATTTTGTATCTGAGTGAGTCTTTTACTTCAAATTGAAGATGTCTGTCTGTGTAAAATTAACTGATAAATAACCACTGGAGAAATTACGATTTAAATCAACACCTGGTCAAATATCTGTGGTTTTGTGTTCCTCAATCTAAAGTTTGTGATTTTGCAGGTGAATTTATTAATCCATTCACAGAGAAGCTCTGGCAGTTCATTGCAGGCCAGTTTGTTAACAGGAAGATGCCATCTCACCTGAGAAAGACCTGAGAAAGGTCTTCTAAGTTTCAAGTAAAAACAAGCAACAGAAGGTTTCTAAAATAGTGTTATTCAATATGAGATATTCAATATGAATACACTCTCTGTGGTAGCCTGGACTGCATTTTTCCTGTTTTCCCATTTCTCTGTTGACTAAAATATTCTACCACAATGCAATCCATTCAAGTTGGGCGGTCACCTCCAGAACTGGGTTTCTGCTGTCCAATAGAGTTTTCGTGGCCTGTCTTTGGCTGCTGGACTTGTCTAAAGATTAGCAAGAAGGTATTGAGAGCAAAGCAAGCAAACCAATCAACCTTTTATTTTCAGAAACTGCTTGTATTATTATGTTTGGGGCACATTAATCAACATTTTCGTGTTAGCTGCACCCAACTGTGTAGTAAATAGTTAGATTAGAAAGCTTAAAATAACCTTTAGGTATTGCAAATTCATCTACTTACTAAAAAATATCCACTTTCTTTCGTACAAAGGAAACAGCCAGAAAGTCATCCTAATGATGCTGCTAAATTCAGAGAAGTGTTGAAGAAATTTTCAAGACGTTTTTCAAAATACTGTGGTCTGGAGGAGTTCAGATTGTAAAACTGACTGACTGTGTCTAGTTTGAAATACACTGTATAATAAATGCTGTTTTGTTTATGTCTGATGCAAAAATTCTCCATTATGTTTTTTTTTTTTCCTTGAACTATGCAGTTAAGCTCAGGCAGAGTTGTTACTGACAAAATAACATGGCAAAATATCAATAATGACTTATAGACTGATATTGAAATGGATGTGCTTTCAGGAGATATGGAAATAATGGTCATACTGGTGGAATAGTATTGGCAGCTAGTGTTATTAGAGGAAAAAAGCAGATAAAACTAAATCAGTCAAAATTGCTTTAGCAGGGATGTAGAAGAATTTCTATTGGAATAAATGTCTCTGGACTCAGACAAATGGCTCAAAATACTCCTCAGACTCATGGAAGGAAGACAATGATTGGAAATGTCACTTTGGAAGGTCAAAACTGTAACCCTGGTATATGTATTCATAATAATAACCTGCTTGCTTATGCTTGATTTAGGTAAGTAAAGAAAATTTTATCTTGTCCTGTGAATCTTGGACTGTGCGAATACGGACTAATTTACTTTAAACTATGTAGAGGATAAAAATAGGGTGTTAGCTATGGGTTTGTCACCAGTTCAGGTTGACTAAAGTTTCAACTACTCACTCTTGTCACGCAACTGAAAACAAACCAGTTTCTGTCTTGAAACAGCATCACGAGGTTAGTGTGGCATCGGAGGCAATAAGCTCTGCGGAGAACCTGGGTAGTGTTGAGCACGTGAGAAAGTAAGCTAAATAAACACTCTCAACTTTATCTGTGCATATGACAATACTAGAATTGTCCATGAGAGACTCTCCCAGTTGCAGCCCAGACATCGGTGAGGTCTTGTTTCTGCAGTCTCTGCTTTGCTTTCTATTTCTTAACTTTTTTTTTTTCACTTATCTCTTCCTCTACCCCCTATATTTTTATCTATCTCTTGTCTACTCCTTTTTTCTTCTTATGGACCCACTTTATAGAATGTTAAGTCAACATCATCTGAGTTTTCAGTGAGATTTCAGCTAAGACTTTACTGTAAACAGAATCAAGAGTGAGGCAAACCTGGGTAATAATCTAAAATGAAAAATCATGAGGGAAGCCTTCAAGTGTGCCACTCTTCACTTTTGAACCTTCCTGAGACTGTGGTGACTGAATCAGACATTGCCCTGTCTCAGAGATGAAGTCTTCAGCATTTCTGTTCTTTATTAACACTTTAGTACTTCGCTGTTTCTGTCTGGTTGAAAAAGAAGAGTAGTCAAACCCAACTGATGTACTGTGTATTTCCAATACTCTTTTAGCAAGTTACCTTTAACTTATTTACACTTAAATGCTAGCTGTAATCTCTACTAATGACAGACTGATCCCTGTTCCCATTATCATTGTGTACTCGAAAATATTTTTACTTAGTTTTGCACAGACCTAGGAATGACACGATTTGCAAGACAACAATTCAGTCATATCTTCACTTAGAAGCCCAGAATACACCACGAGTTATGTTAGAATAGGAGTAAAGGAAGGACTACAGCTCTGTACTTCAA
This sequence comes from Apaloderma vittatum, assembly GCF_000703405.1. NCBI lineage: Eukaryota > Metazoa > Chordata > Aves > Trogoniformes > Trogonidae > Apaloderma > Apaloderma vittatum. Next base: position 40,889 of record NW_009731128.1, on the reverse strand, counting down.
AACTTTCCCCATAGTTTGATAACAGATGGGGCAATACAAAGTGAATTTTCATAGAGGAGAAGAGTAGTGAAAACAGAAGAGGTTGCTATTGCCTCAGTTTTATGGATCCCAGATCAAGAAGTTGTAAGAGGGATTTGCATCTGGCCTTCTCTAAGGAAAGGTTTTATTTCAGGGTAGTTTAAGGTGTCCATGATAATTTTCTCTTCGTCTCTAGAGGAGAAAATCGTCAATTTGTGGAATGGTTTGAGCTGGAAGTGACCTTAAAATCCATCTAGTTCCAACCTCCAGGCCATTGGCAGGGACACCTCGCACTAGACCAGGGTGCTCAAAGCCCCATCCAGCCTCGCCTTGAACACTTCCAGGGATGGAGCATCCACAGCCTCTCTGTGCATCCTGTTCCACTGTCTCACAACTTTCTTAGTAAAGTTCTTCCTAATGCCTAATCTCAATTTAGTCTGCTCTAATTTAAAACCTTTGCCACTTGTCCTATTGCTGCACACCCTTGTAAACAGTCTCTATCCAGCTTTCTTGTACGCCCTCATCAGGTACTGGAAAGCTACTAGGAGGTCCTTCCAGAGCCTTCTCTTCTCCAGGCAGAACAACTCCAACTCTTTTAGCTTGTTCTCGTCAGACAGTATTTCAGCCCTCTGATTATCTTTGTGATCTCTGAACCCAATCCAACAGGTCCATGTTCCAGAAAATCCAGTTCTAGAATCCAGAATCTGCTATAATTCTCTTCTGGGATTCAGTTTTGTTGTTTATTTTTCTTGGGAGCGGAAGGGGTGTTTCATGGATGTCTTTTTAACCCTTTTTGATAACAAATTATGTTATAACTGGACAACACTAGGTATTTAATGGTCCACTAGTAGGCACTGTCTTGCACAAATGCTGCTGGTGGCCTCTAGGAAGCCACAGGATAATCAGGCCTGTGTGGCACTATCAGGGTGTTATTCCCTGTGGCACTCATGCAAGTAGACACAGGCTAGGTGGAGCTGTCCTCAGCCTGGGAAGATGCCAGGTGGCTGAAGATTCTGTTTTACCTCTTCCACGGATGTTCTCTGCATGACTCATCTGACACAAGTGCCGCATCTACGGTCATTTACATCCACCTATATTATTCACAAACAATGGGCATGCTGAAAGAGAATTTTTATCTTTTATTCTAAAGACAGATACATATCATGTAGTCGAAGGTTAACCAAACAGAGTTATATAGTGCATTTATAACTTCTGAACTAGTTTAGAGTAGGATTTAGTATCCTTTTATTTACAGTAAAAAAATTGGTTGATGACATGGAATTTTTCTGCAAAAATATGTTTTTAGAAAGTATTCTTTGGTTTCTTAATCCTTAAAGTTTTGTTATCTGCTGGCTGTTATTTCAAGACACAGAAACAGTGTCTGGAACATGCTATCTTTAGTGCAAATGTACTGAAGAAATATTTCCTAGTTAGAAGAGAATACTTCAACAGTAGTATAACTTTTAGGGAGAAAAAAACCACAAACACAAAAATACACCACAAAACAAGGCCCCTACCTATATAAAAATAGACAAAGCCTATTGATAGTAGTAGGAAAATAGTGATTTGTCATTCGTGACAATAGATGATATTGCTTAAGAGGATATTCTTTTAACTGTCGGTGATTTTAATTGTTACGATGAGACCTAATTCAAGTAGTGACAGGCAAGTTAAGTAACAGAGAATTCTCTTTTCAAAAGGCTGAGCTCTGTAAATCTGAAAAGTGGATATAAGCCTCTGCAGGCAGAGGTGAGATTTGGACCAGAACAGCCCCTATGCTAGGGAAGCCTGCATCCACCAAGTAAATGTGAGAGCATGTTGCAATGCTATTATTACAGTAAAAATACCTTAAAAGACCAAAGATAAATTCTGAGGAGCTCCAATGGGGTTTGGTTATAAAGCAAATAACTGTTGATTCATGTGCAGAATTAGGAAAACACAGCTGGTCCTCAACACGATAGGAAACATCCTGTACACAGAGAGGAGCAACATTTTTCAGTCTTCCATCACTGGTGGCTATTTAAAAAACAGGTATTCTAGAAAATAAAAGGATTCTCTGTTTTACTTATCCAGTAATGTAATCAGTGTTTCTATCATTGTGTGTGAAGGGAGTTGACATGAGTTCCTGTTAACAGGGACTCCTGTTAACAGTGACAGAGTCATCACTCCAACCTGGTCCTGTCCCTGCTCCTGTCCATAGCAAAGTTTTCATTGCACAAGGTGCTGAAAAAAATATTGTCAGTAATTTGTTCTCTAGATAACACATTGTATGAACCTTGAAAGACAGGTCTCGTGACCCAGATGACAAGAATGCATGCATAGAAAAAGGGCTAGCAACTTTTTTATTGGCCTGTGTCCCCTAGAGTGTCCCCTGGAGTGAAGCACAAAGCAGGTACAGTGCTTTCCCTCCAGATCAGGAACAATTTAAATCTAGTGTTGTGTATTCATTTCAGACCAATTAAGTTTATTTTTAAAAGGTAACTCGAAAAATATGTGTGATTTTAGGTAGAGTATTTCTGGTTCAGAATATGGCTGAGAAAACTGGTCAGTTAATAAGACTGAACTGAATGGAAGACAAAACAAAACTGTGCATCTGTTCCACTTCTGAAAGCCTTTTAGTGTGGAATGGTATTCTAAAAGAATGCTGAGAACTAAGCCTCACATGACAAAGAAATTGTTTCAGACCCCTTTCTACAGGGAATATATATAAGCATCTATTTATTAAATACTGTGTGTGAATAATAATAATAATATGCAACACATTTTCTAATACTAGCACCTCATGCAGAACCTGAATGATTAATAACGATCATCTCCACCACTTGTACTTAATCCACCATAAAAATGAAAAAACTAAAAGCAGATGGATGCACTGTGATTACATCTGTCTGAGAAATACATCGTTGTAGAACGACAGCAAGACCGTTAGAAACTGTATTCTAAGATAAAATGGCATAGACCTGTAGCAGTTGTTTGGTGAAAAATATAGGGAAGAATACATTAAAAACAGAATCTGAAGAAGAAATACTGAAAATTATTAGGTTATGGATCATATGGAGGTGACTGTCAGCTGGATGGCCCAAAGTCACATGAACTAATAAAATCATCATAATAGCAATATTTATAACTGTTAAAGATTGAAAGTTCACATAGTTTTTATGATTCCTAGTTAAGTATGGTACAATAATGAAGAGATTTTGTGTTTCTCGTTCCAGTACAAAGATAGGTTAGGTGAATATTTCTATCAATATTTTGTAGGAAGGCTAGCTGTTTTATCAAATATTCATGATTTTCTTGCAAAATATCACGAAATACATCCTGCATGTTTTCCTATGGCCTCTTTCCTGTCCTTTGTCCTTGAATTTTCTATATCAGATTTTAAAATGCTTAACTACTTGTTAGCATGATAGTTCAAATGCCCTTGAAGTATGCTAAGATGGTTGCAAAAATTAAAACAAGATTTTGACTTTACTTTATTCTTGTCTTTTCTCTATTGTAAATGTGAATTAAGTTGATTTTTCAGTGTCCAGAATCTGCACACTCGATTTTTAGATAGTAAATCTAATGATTTATTTTCTGTAATGTTTGAGAGAATATCCTAGGCTCAAAAACAGCTTGGTGCAGTCAAATGGCAAAAATCTGTGTGCATGGATTACATTAATTATTAGCCATTCAAAAAAAATTTTAAAACAAGCAAGTACAAATCAACACATTCCAGATGGTTTTCAAATTGTAAAGTTTCCGAATATTTTGTGTGTTGACAATTACTGGCTGAGTTAGAGCTGTAATTTGCTCTGGCAAGTGCATCCCACACACCCCATCACCAGCAGAGATAAAAGCTCAATGAAATTTTTAAGCTCAATCAGTTTGCACACCCACATCTGCCTGTGGATAGATAGAAGCTACTAGCTGGCTTTGAAGACGACAGAGCACACAGGATTTCCTGGCTTCTTAGCAGAACACCTGCACTGGCTTGTTAAATACCCTCGCAGGCTACATAGCAAACTCCACAGGGTCAGGGGATAAACACTGCGGTGATGTTTTTCTTGCCTTTAACATTCTATCTGGACTGGCACTGGCTGGTACCAAGAGTCCCTGATCATGTTGGCACACTGTTTGTGGGATAGTCTAAGCCCAAGCAGTTCCCAGAATGTAAAAGGGGCCATATGGAATCATAGAATAGAATCACAGAATTGTTTAGGTTGGAAAAGACCTTTATGATCACCAAGTCCAACTGTTAGCCTAGTGCTGCAAAGTCCTCCACTAAACCATGTCCCTAAGCACGACATCTACACATCTTTCAAATACTTCCAGGGATGGTGGCTCCACCATCTCCCTGGGAAGCCTGTTCCAATGCCTAGCAACCCTTTCCCTGGAGAAATTTTTCCTAATGTCCAATCTAGACATCCCTTGGTGCAAGTTGAGGCCATTTCCGCTTGTCCTATAGCTTGTTACATGGGAGAAGATTCCAACCTCCATCCTGCTACAACCTCAAGTATCTGTAAAATGCGATAAGGCCTTCCCTCAGCCTCCTTGTCTCCAGGCTAAGGAATCCCAGTTCTCTCAGCCACTTCTCCTAAGGCTTGCAGGTGAGACCCTTCACCAGCTTTGTGGTACTTCTTTAGATGTGGTTCAGCATCTCAATGTCTTTCCTGGGGTGAGAGGCCCAACACTGCACACAGGATTTGAGGTGCAACCTCACCAGTGCCAAGTACAGAGGGGCAATCACTTCTCTGGTCCTGCTCGCCACACTATTTCTGGTACAAAATGGTTGGATCAGGTTTGAGTCAGGAAAATAGCTTAACCATATGGACGTAAGCTGGTCAATGTTTTGTTCAGAATTAGTTTGCTAATGTAGGCCAGTTCCAAGTCTGTGAAGGTGTACATCTCTGCCCAAAGCATCCTGCTAAATAAAGAGCGCCAAGGAGTAGTCGCTGATCCTGAGGGCGAGTGGTGCACCTGCCACATGACCACGCAGTTCTGCAGCTAATACCCATGTCCATGCAGCATAACCTCTGGATCTCTTCTTGGCCCTGTGTGATGACTTTGCAGCCTGAGGCATTGTTTAATGTGTGCTTTTCCAGTCCTAGCTCTCTGAGAGCTAGAGATAACTGTATGGCAGGCAACCAGAGTGATGGTGTTACAGCACAAAAAATGACCACACGTATGGCACACCTCTGGGCTGTGGTACAAGGGAAAATGGGAGCTTTGAGGATTCAAATTCTCCCCAAATAGATCTGCAGGAGAGTAGATAGTGTGGCAGAGGGACCGAATCTCACAGTCTGCATGCAGCCCTGGAAGCAGTCCTTAAGTTGAGCTGCTACCAGAAACCTTTCCAGGATTTGCATAGGAGAAATCAGAAAGGGCTACCAGCTAATCAGTGTGGACAGGCAAGGCTCACTGTTTGATATCACCTTTGATTGACCTGCATAGATATATCCAAAATTACTTGTGTTGCAGCAGAATAATCATGTATGTTGAAAAAGGTGAAAGTGCTTTGTACGCTCTTCTGTGTAACACCGCCTCGTTCACATAGGATTACGCTTTTCCCAAGCAGTGCTCTCACATCTCTGAGTTTCACATCTCAAGACCTTTTTCCCAAAAGACTTTGAAGTTTTCACTTAATTACTGAAGTCCGTAGTGGTTGTGTCAGAGCAGTAACTTTTCCCTAGCTGCCAAATATCTGCTATTGTCATATATATCCACACTGGTTTGGTAATTCAGCTTACATAAAAAGTGGAGTGAGTCGAATGCTTCCAGGAAATGCTGGCTCTGCAGCTCAAGCTCTGAAAGCTTTCGCATATGCAGAGCCCTCCTGACAGGCCCCAACTTCCAACAAGTGTTTGAAACCCCAGACAGAGCCCTGGTAACCCTGTTTTCAGCAAAATGTACTGATGAGCATGCTTGATGCCTTCATCTTTTCATGTGTTTGCTGGTTTCTGTTTATCTTGATGTAATTAACAAAACAGTCCCCATATTAGTTCATTTAGTGTCATGAGAATTGGTATCTTCCTCTTGTATCAGTTGCAGCTGCCCTTTCCTGATCTGACTCCAGTGCACACACTGTACTTGTTGTAGTGACTCATATACTGAAAAATATTGTAACCACATGAAAACCCAGAGGAGACCTAGAGAAAGCCCATAGATGCATTCAGATACGCCACTGGTAAATAATACTTACCACAGACTAAAAGAGCATGGAAAGCCAGAAGGCTTCACTAACAGTCGAAGTGAATGGGAGCAAGTTGAGCTATTCGTTTTCATTAAGAATAAGTGATCTGATACATATAGATCCTTCAGGCTACAAATTATTTTAGGAAGGAGTTTGTAGTGATCACAAGTGTGCAGCACAGCTCCTGTGAACCAAACTCAGTCCTGGAACTGATTATAGAATTTATTTTGTCTGGTAGATGTCTAAAATATTCCCTCTTCATTATTCAAAGGAAATAACACACATTCCAGTGGCCCATGCACCATCAAAGATAAATCTGACAAATTTTATCATCAGTTTTCTTGCCTGAAAAGTTCATTTGTATTTTCACAGAACAGGCACTTGCTTAGAAACTGAGGACTAGCAGGTGACATATTTGTGCTCCAAATGGCAAAACAGTCTCTTGACAGTCCTCCAAACCTGCTTGCAAATACACATCTTGTGTAACTCAGGCTACTGTGCTGTGAAACCTCATAACAAACTATAGAGGGCAGGTGAGGATTGTAAAGCTGTGGATGAATTTGTAAGCTCAGTGCCTAACACAAGGTCTTTTCTTATGAGGACCTAAGCCAGATGTTTCTTCTAGATGGTGACTTGTGCTGTCTCCCTATGTTGAGAGATGACCTGTTAATTTTCAGTTGCATTAAGAAGCTTGTCCTTCAAGATAAGAAAAAGGAAACACAAGTGAAAGTTGCTTTGTAGATGGAGACTAACATCAAATGTTAACAACGACAGTTATATATTGTTTATGTTTCTCCCCCTCTTTTGTTTTCCCACCACCAGAGTGGAACTTCTGTCAACACTTCTCAAAGTATTAATAACTCAACCATTTACTCCTGGCTGATGTATGGCATACAGTTTCTGTCACTGCAGTGTACTGGGGTTTTTCGCTGCTCCCTTCATATTTAAGGACTGCAAACTGTGGAGCTCTACAGACAGATGTAATTAGAGAGCTGAGTGGAAAGCAGCAGTGTATACACTTAATCTGCTCTTTCCAAATGGCTAATAACAGTTATTTTGGAATAATTGCAGACATTGTATTCAGAGGAAGAGTGAAATCATACCAATCATTCAGGTCTCATACAAGCATTTGGCAACATAATATTTAGTTCAGTAAATAATTTCTTTCCGGTATAGAGTTGAAGAAAAGAAGAAAAAACAGATGTTTATGTCTTTTAGATAACACAGAAACTCTAATGCATAAATGAACTAGTACAGTGGGTGGAGCAAAATCACAAAAGAGAGGAAAAAATAAGGTAAAAATCTACCGAGACTTTTAAGTTTATATCAGAAGGAAGGTGATAATGATGCATGAATGAAGGTTTATCCATTTACCGTCTACTGCATTATGGCTTTTCAACAAAGACCATAGCCAGGAAGTCTTCCTGGTTTGGATTGATTTTTAAATAATAACCATATAAAAAGTTTGTTTAAACCAGAAAGTAAGTTTGGAAAGTAAATCCAATATCTTTGATCTTAACATCCTATGACGGGGGAACACAATAATGGAATCTGTTATTTTAATGGCACTTAACATTAGTTTCAAGACATTTCAGCTATATCATAGAATCATAGAATGAGTTAGGCTTGAAAGGACCTTTAAAAGCCATCTAGTCCAACCACCTTGCAGTGAGCAGGGACATCTTTAACTAGATCAGGTTGCTCAGAGCCCAGTCATGCCTGACCTTGAATGCCTCCAGGGATGAAGCCTCCACCACCTCACTGTGCAACATCTTCCAGTACAAGTAAAATACTTTGACCTAGATAGATGGTCTTATAAAATGTCTCCTGTCTCTTTTTTTAATTACTTCTCTAACCTGTGATCATCAGATGACATGCCCATTTTGTGATGAAAATATGAGATGAATGACTATTGCACAATGCATGATTGGATTTATTATCTTCACAGATACTGTCTAACCTTGCTAAGATGTAACCTCAGAGGAAAGCATTTTCATATCAAATGTGTGAGGACTGCTACAGACAATGTGTCAATAAATTAGTAGCTTTATTTTCTAAACACAGACCAATACATTTCCAGACATGTAACTGTAACCATGTATTTATTGCAGGTGGTAAATTCCCATGAGTGAGTTCTCAGAATCACAAGGGAAACTATCAAGACTTCAAAACAGATGAGAACAAAGCTGGTCTTCTTCCCAGAGTTTTCTTCTCATTACTGAAGCTGAGACGCTAAGCTCATTCCAAAATTGGTACATATACAGAACGTCCCAGTGCTTTGAGAAAAGTCATTTGGCAGCTACAAATATGCTAATCAATTGAGTACTGGATTAGCCCAGTTGCTCCCTGGAGCTAGCGTTACTGAGAACAGCAAGTCAATTCCCAGCTTGCTTAGATTGCGTCTGTAAGAATTTCATAACCAATGTTATGAATATTTGTCTGATTTTTCTCTCAGAGAACTAATCAATCTTCCAGACTAAAAACACAGGTTTACTGATGGTTCATGGACCTAAGAATATGTAATTTTTTGTATTAAACATGATTTATAAGCAAGTCTGAAAATATCCTTTTCCCTCCTTAGTCTTTCCCCAAGAATTGCAGATAATAACCAGACTCAGTTGAGAGGTAAGACTGTAGCATCCGTAAAATTATCCAAAACTACTACTTATCTGATCTGAAGATATATTATAAATTAGTTTTCAGTGCTGGAGTGTTCAAACACTGGTCAAGACAGCTTAATTTGTGATGAAGCACCAGGCGTTTAAGGTAAGGATTTTATAATTCCTCACTCATGTCTGCTTCTGTTTTTCAAGCTCGGCACCAAACACCCCAGGCTCTGCACTCATCAAGCAGTTTACACAGGAAACATATTTTTTACTTTATATTGATCATTAATGAGCATTGTATTCCCTCTGACACTTCTGTTTGGTTTTTTTCCCTCGTGTGTTCTTTTTTTGGTTTTTTTTTTCCCTTTCAATGGCAAAAATTCACAGAGAGGAGGAGTACAGAAGGTGTGCTGGGCAGTATGTATGCTGTAGGTGATCATGTGAGCCCTCATCCTCACGGATTGAAACTGCAGGCAGGTTCTCCACCTACAGCACTGAGCAGACAGCATTCTTCTGGCTGAGGAAGAAAAGCTTCAATCTTGAGAGCATATCCTTTTCTCCTTGCAGACAGATGGAGCAGTGAGTTGTAAACACAGTTGCAATTCACAGGCACAGTTTGGAGCATCAACTTCAAAATTGTATTTCTGCGATATTATATCAAGTATAGTACAATGTACCCAAGGCCAGAGTTTTATTTGCTCTGGACGTTTTACTGGCCAGAAACCAGTGATGAAAGGCAGGAGCAGGGCTTAGCTTTTCCATGACTGTAGACTGTTGATTTGGTGTAGTGGCTTAATCCCAGGCAGTGAGTCAGCCCTATCCAGCCTCTCACTCACTCCCATGCCCCAGTGAAATGGGGAAGAGAATCAGAAGAGTAAGAGTGAGAAAACTTGTGGGTTGAGATAAAGATAATTTAATAGATAAAGAAAAAGACACACACACAAATGAAGTAGAATAAGGAATTCATTCAACACTTCCTATCAGCAGGCAGGTGTTCAGTCATCTCCAGGAACCCAGGGCTCTATCATACGTAATGGTTACTTGGGAAGACAAACATCAGCAGTCCAAATGCATTCACTCTCTTCTTCTTCCTCCAGCTTTATAAGACAAACATAATGTCATACGGCATGGAATATCGCTTTGGTCAGCTGGGGCCAGATGTCCCAGCCATGTCCCCTCCCAACTTCTTGTGCACCCACAGCCTGCTTGCTGGTGCAGTTGTGTGAGAAGTAGAAAAGATCTTGACTCTCTAAGCTTTGCTCAAAAGTAACTAAAACATCCTTGTG
>NW_009731128.1:1278-30776 GCF_000703405.1 Apaloderma vittatum | reverse complement strand
GTCAACCCTCTTTCCATAGGATTTAGGTTAGAAAAGACCTTAAGATCACTGAGTGCAACCACCAACCTAGCAATGCCAGGGCCACCACTAAACAATGTCCCTGAGCACCACATCTACGTGTCCTTTCAGTACCTCCAGGGATGGTGAATCTACCACCTCCCTGGGAAGCCTGAATCAATGCTTGACAACCCTTCTGGTGAGGAAATTTTTCCTAATGTCCATTAGAAATCTTCCTGAGGCAACATAAGGCTATTTCCTCTTGTCCTATAGCCTATTACATGGAGAAGAAACCAACTCTCACCTCGCTACAACTTCCTTTCAACTCACTGCTCAGCCTCCTAGTCTCCAGGCTAAGCAACCCCAATTCATAGAAACACGGAATCACAGAACGGTTAATGTTGGAAGGGACCTTGAAGATCATCTAGTTCCAACCCTCCTTCTGTGGGCAGGGACACCTCTCTCCCACTAGCCCAGGCTGCTCAAAGCCCCATCCAACCTGACCTTGAACATCTCCAGGACTGGTGCATCTACAGCTTCCTTGGCCACCCTCACAGTGAAGAATTTCTTCCTTATATCTAATCTAAATCTACCCTCTTGCAGTTTCAGGCCATTGCCCCTTGTCCTATCACTACAGGCCTTTGTAAGAAGCCCTTCTGCAGCTTTCCTGTAGGCCCCCTTTATGTATTGGAAGGCCCCTATTAAGTCTGAAGCCTCTTTTTCTCTAAGCTGAATAACCCCAGCCCCCTCAGACTGTCTTCATAGCAGAGGTGCTTCAGCCCTCTAATCATCTTCGTGGACCTCCTCTGGGCCTGCTCCATGTCTTTTTTGTACTGTAGGCTTCAGAACTGGATGCAGTACTCCAGGTGAGGCCCTCAGCTGCTTCATGTAGGATTATTTCTTGAGACCCTTCATCAGCTTTTTTACATTTCTTTTGGACATGGTTCAGCACCTCACCGTCTTTTTGAGGGATTGTCGTGACCAAAGTGCAGGACTCAGCACTTGACCTTGATAGAGCCCATGCTTCAACAAGGACATTGACATCAGTCCATCGATCCAGCCTGTCCAGATCCGTCTACAGAGCCTTGCCACCCTCAAGCGGGTCGACACTCCCACCAAGCTTGGTGTCATCTGCAAACTTCCTGACTCCATCCCCTCACTCAGATCACTGATAAAGATACTAAACAGAACTATCCCAAAAACTGAACACTGGGAAGCACCACGTGTGACTGGTCACCAACTGTATTTAACTCCATCCACCATCACTTTTTGGTTCCAGCCATCCAGCCAGTTTTTGAACCAGCAAAGGATATGCCCATATGTGCTGTGACCAACTATTTTCTCCAAGAGAATGCTGCCGAAAATGGTGTCAAAGACTTTATTAAAATCCAGACAGACAACATCCACAACCATTCCCTCCTACCTTAAGTGTGTTACTTTGTCACAGAAAATCAGGTTAGTCAAGCAGGACCTGCCTTTCATAAATCCGTGCTGACTTGTCCTAATCACCTGGTTGTCCTGTACATGCCACATGATGACACTCAAGGTGATGTGCTCCATAACCTTCCCCAGCACCAAGGTCATACTGTCAGGCCTGTAGTTGTGTGGATCCACCTTCCAGCCCTTCTTGTAGCTGGGTGTCACATTTGCTAACCTCCAGCCCACTGGGACCTCCCTGTTTTGCCAGTACTGCTGATAAATGATGGAAAGTGGCTTGATGACCTCTTCAGCCAGCTTCCTCAGTACCCTTCGGTGGATCCCATCTGGCTCGATAACCTTTGTGTGTCTAACCTGAGCAGCAAGTCACTAACCATTTCCCCCTGAGTAACAGGGAATTCCTTCTGCTCCTCATCCCTGTCTTCTAGCTCTAGGGGCTGTGTACTCCAAGAACAACTGATATTACTATTAAAGACTGAGGTGAAGGAGGCACAAAGCCTTTTCCTCATCCTTTGTCACTATATTTCCCCCCATCCAATAAAGGATGGGGTTTATCTTTAGACCTCTTTCTGTTATTAATGTATTTATAGAAACATTTTTAATTGTCTTGTACAGTGATAGCCAAATTAAGTTCTAACTTTGGCCCCTTTTTATCCCTGCATAAACTCATGATATCCTTTAGTTCTCCTCAGTTGATTGCCCCTTTTTCCAATGGTTGTAAATACTCCTGTGTTTCCTGAGCTCCAACTCCCTGTTCAGCCAGGCTGTTCTTCTTCTTCATGCGTTCATGTTCCAGCACATGGTGACAGCCTGCTCCCGTGTCCTTAAGATTTTCTTCTTGAAGAATGTCCAGCCATCCTGGGCTCCTTTGCCCTTCAGGACTGCCTCTCAAGGGGCTCCTACACAGGGCAAATTCTGCCCTCCAGAAGTCCAAGGTAGCAGTTCAGCTGACCCCTCTCTTTACTTCTCCAAGAATTAAAAGATCTTTCATTTCATGATCACTGTGCACAAGATGACCTCACACCATCACATCACCCACAAGTCCTTCTCTGTTCACAAACAAGACATCCAGAAGAGTGCCCTTTTGTATTTGGCCTATTCACCAGCTGTGTCACAAAGTTCTTTTCCAGACACTCCAGAAACCTCTGGAACTGTTTCCTCTCTGCGGTATTGTACTTTCAGGAGATATATGGTAAGTTGAAGTACTGCAAGAAAACAAGGTCTAGTGATCATGAGGCTTCTTCCAACTGCTTATAGAATATTTCATCTGCCTCTTCAAATCCAAAACATAGCCACATACTAGCCACTGCAAAGAAAATTATCTCAGCCAAAACCACCACATTTTTTTAATCTCATTGTATGGAATTCTAACAGTAATTTGACCTATTTGTACTGAAAACTGGGGTAAAACATCATGGAAAAACACCTTCATTTAGCCTGTTTCAGCACATCTAATTGTAATTAAAGGAATGTAAGCATTGAACCTGACAATAATTGTAGATGCTATAGTTATTTTCATAACTTGAAACCAATTATTTTAGTTTTTGTCCAAAGAATTACGTAAGTTCTTCCTGCTTTTATTTTTACACAGGAAGGTTACTTTATCTCTATCAGAGACACAGTTAAGAAAAGCCAGTGGAAAATTGCCATAAGAAGCACCAGTGCAACATTTTAGAGAAAATGCTATACTACAGTCTCCATCCTCAGGATTTTCACTAGTGTAGAAAACATTACCTTCAGTTTCTATTTCCCATATTATTTGGTTTTATTAGCTTTCTGAATTACTTTAAAGGATCAAAGTGATGTCCAGTGTTAATGTTTGTATGCATGAATTTGATCTTCTTTACATGGAAACAGACCAGAACTGACTGCTTTAAAATCCTTAACATTGTCTCTATATGGAAAACAGACTAGAATCAACCCTCAGGGTTATCAAGGTTGTTGAATGGGAGTGGAACAAAAGAGTATCTAGTTAGTGTTAGCTTTGAGCTGACTAGCTAAGAGATGAGTCAAAGTAAACTTCTAAATACTTGGGCGCTTCCTCTGACGTATTTGCTGTAGCATACTATTGAGCAGCAAAGTAAAAACTTTCCCTGTTATCCAAGCCAAAGAAGAGTGCCTGCCTTTATGACAGGCAGGAGTTAACAATTCCTTCAGCTGCAGGGCTGAGGAGCAAGCCAAGATGGAGCTGAAAATAGAGAGGTACAGCTGAAGGCCTATGCTAGAAGACTGTAGTGGATTGGGACTCTGAATCCCCTTACCTGCATTTTGGGCGAGTGAAGGAAAATCACAAAAAGTCTAGGTAATTACAATAAAACTGGACTGTACTGGCTAGTGTCCATGAACAAAAGCAATGCTGTAGTTGTTCATTGTTGTAAATGATGTTTTGAGTCATGGATCCAAAAAAAACTTGGTTTAAATTAGCAGTGTTTATCCAAAAAAACAATGAAACCTTATGTTTACATTTGATCATTACAGCAGGGAACCATGGTTAAATGGTTATATAATTTTCTATGGACACTTGAGTGGCAGAAGTTACTAACATAATAACCCTCTATAAATGAAATAATGAGGAAATCTCTGCTAGGAAGTGCTTAATTCAATTGAATTGAAACTGAGAGGCAATTGAAATTGAGAGGCAGAATTTCTAATTGGTGTAGGAGCCTCAGAGCTCTTATGACAGATTACGTAAAACTGACACACAGTAAAAGATAAAGGGAGAAAGGCAGCAGGGTTAGTACTTGTCTGTTAGTACAGACAAGTACTAACAGAGAATTAAATTGTATATCTGACAGATCATGAGGGCTTAGAATGTTTTCTCTGTAACCTATAACTGACAAACTGAATTCCCAGAATGAGGACCTGTTAAGGAGAGAGTCTACATTATTGCTTGGTTGCTGACAGATTTGTGTCAACCTGAGACACCGAAAACTGTTATGTCAGGAGGGAAAGGTTTTCTGTGTCTCCTCCTTAGGTATCTTAATTAGGAAAGGCCAGATTCTGTACTTTATTCACATCAATCAGCATCATACGCCATAAGAAGATGTCGATGGGACCACATGGGGATAAAGCTTCAAGCAGTGGGCAGAACTGCTGAACAGCGTGATGCTCCCTGCCATTACCTCAGTTTGTTTTACCCTGTTACCTCTCAAAGTTTTGTTTATAGGTCTATCATTCTTGTTCAGCCTCCTCAAATCAAGAATGACCACATAAGTTTGCAGCAAAAAGGTGGGTACATTAAAAAGAAAATTATATTGTTTTCTACTTCAAATGAAATAATATTAAATCACAAGTAATTTTTAACATGTCAGAGGCTGGTTTATTAGGCATAGGTCCAAGGTTTAAATGACAGAGATAGGCCATGTCTGGCTACCTTCTTTTTACAGTCTATCTTTTTACTTCCAGCTGAGAGCAAGAGTGAGCTGTAATATTGCAGTCACTGTAGACTGATGAAAAGCTCATTTTGTGTTGTGCTCTGCCCCTATTCTCAAATGTTATCTTGGAGCTTGGTGCCATATATTGCATCTTCAGAGAAATCATCAAATCAAAGACACTAATAGATATTTAAAAATATTTTGTGGTAGCACGAAAATACACTAGGTGATATGAGGGAAAACTGGGGAGGGCAAGGTGTGGCATGCTTTTCACTGTCAATAATGAAAAGCTGCCATTTTACTGTAGATCTTAAAAGCGAAGTTAAATGGCATAGTTAGTTATCATGTCTGTCTTCAAAATGAGGAAGTAGACAGAAATAGAATCAGACTTTCAGAGGTGCAAAAAATAGCTATGTCTTCAAATGTCAATGATAGCCAGTGAAACTTGAATATTTAATTTCCATGTCTGCTTCAGAAAGCCTCTCCCTGAATTATCTACCTGACTGTGTATAACCATGATATATTTAAGAATTGAGACCAGAACTCTTGCGGACTGT
The DNA here is from genome assembly GCF_000703405.1 of Apaloderma vittatum. Classification (NCBI taxonomy): domain Eukaryota; kingdom Metazoa; phylum Chordata; class Aves; order Trogoniformes; family Trogonidae; genus Apaloderma; species Apaloderma vittatum. The sequence goes on along the minus strand of NW_009731128.1, from coordinate 25,411 downwards.
GATTAGATTATCTTTTTTTGTCAACACTTTACTGCTAGTCTAGATTAAAGCTCTGCTCAGGTATGCTAACCCCAAGCAGAAAGGAGGAGGAGGGATGTGACACCAAGCTGCTAGGTAAAGGCTATGTTACTTTTGTATGACCAGCAGGCCTCTCTTTAGGGAAAATATCTCTGGATAAATTTCTTACTATGCTGATGTCCAGCACATGCCAAAACTTACTCTATCTCGGCAACCTACACTGATCCTCAAAAACATAAAGCTAAAACTCTCAAAATGTCCTGAACAAAATAAAGGTTTTTTTAATAAGTACAACCTCCAAGCACTTCTAAATCCCAGAAAGATTTCTACAAGCATCAGTCTCTGAGCTTGGGAGTTTTCGAGACTCCAGAAAAAAACTACTCCTTTTAGTTTATGAAGTCTCATAAAGTACAGAGATACCTACACTAAGTCCTAGGATATGTCCTCAAAGTCCAGTTTCAGAAGTAGAATTTTTATTCAGTGTCTTGGGCCCTTTATTTTGATATGGTCTGAATCATACTGAGACATTTAACCTTATTGATTTAGTGATTTGTTTTCAGTGTTCCATCCTCTAATACCTAAAGGAAGTCTTTTTTTCAGTCATGAGATAAAGGCAGTCCCTGCTGTGGCAAGCCCACAATCAAATAAGGGAAGAGTAAGGGAAAGGAAAGGGCTCTGGGAAGACAGAGCACTTACGTTTTTTGTTTCGGACACTTAGAACATGCTCTGCAAACATGCAGAGATTAAAAACAACTACTGAGGGAACCAAATCCTACCCTGAAGAATAACCTGAGCCAATAATCAAGCCTTACACTATGACAGGAGAATGAATAAATTTTGGCTCTTTCAAGTTTTGGCTCCTGTGAATCATGGGTTAAGAGAATGCTGCTTTCAGTCCTTTACTTTCCAGCAACATGTAGCTCACTCTGCACTGAGAAAATCTAGTGAACTATAGTTGTGGTGCCTAAAAGAGACAAAGTAATTTCTCAAATAACTAAGCTGCAAAGAAACTAAAGAGCTGCAGATCAAGGTCAACAACTCAGTTGCCACCAAATACAATTGTCTGACAACCTAATACCTGATATCTCTCTCTTTTCCCCTTAGATACAATGATATTTTTGCGCCAATAATTGTGTTGATGCTGGAAAGATGCTTGGTTTTGTGTATCTACTTGAACAACACCCTTTGAATCTCTCAGCTCCTTGTGGAAGGAAAGGAAGATTTGTGAGGAAAAGTAGAAATGTACCCCCAGCAATCAGGTCACTTAGCAATTGGTACTGAGCCAAGCTGGTTTAGAGAAGCTGATGCTGATTCAGATGGGGGCCAGGAGTTGAGAGAGATGCAAGCCTTGGATTTGACTCATTACTGAAGAATTTCTGAGACAGTTACAGAGAGTAGAAGTGTGCTCATGGCTGAAGAGTTTGGATGTGGAAATGAACCACTCTCAAGTTTCTTAATAGCCTGTAGTGAGTGACAGATACTGTTTACAGAGTCACAGACTCACAGACTCACAGAATGTCAGGGGTTGGAAGGGACCTCAAAAGATCATCTAGTCCAGCCTCCCTGCCAGAGCAGGAACACCTACAGTAGGTCACACAGGAACCCGTCCAGAGGAGAGACTCAGTCATGCTGGGTTTAAAAGAACTTACTTAGAGTAATAACAGAGACAACTATGGAACATTTTAGTGTCAAAAATGGTACATTTGTGATCATAGACAAAACTGCTGTAATCTAAAGTCATAAGAGAGAGATTAGAGGATTTACATCATTCTGGAAATATGAGGCGAATGGCCACTGGTCTGGAGTCGCTTCATTTAAGGCGATCCTCAGAGGATTAATGCTGCTGCCTGTAGTATTCCCCTTATAGCCTTAGACAGAAATACTGAGACATATTTGCAGAAATGATCGGAGTGCACTGCAAACTAAACTGCCTGTTGCCTACTTATGCATGGCCTTTGGATTAATCAATATGTGCTATCTGGGATATCTGTGATCTCATAATTATACTCTGTGGACAATGAGAAGATTTCTTTAGGAGGTGGAGCAAATTCAGAGGACAGGGTGAGGCCTTTCATGTTCATCCCTGAAAATGTTAAATTGGCAAGTGTATTTCTGAGCTTTATTTCTATATAATTATTTCAGGAAGGAGTCATAGAGAGCAATCACACTGACAATTCCCTTGTGTTAATTGCATTTCGTGGGTCAAAGTCATGTCAGGCTCTAGGTCAGGTTGTATTTCAGAGTCCCTTGCCAGTGGTTTTATTTTATACATAGTGGTTCACTTCCATGTTCCCTCCTGCTTGGAAATGAGTTAAAACTAGCTATTTATCCAGCACTTTTATCCAAAGTCTTTCAGTATAAAATTTCACAGGAAAATTCTCTTGATGTTCTGAAGCTGTGTATGCTTTTCCAGTTGATAACTTGGCAAGTAGTTCAATACATGTTAATACTTGTTTTTTCATTCAGGTTTTATTAGTGAGAGAAAGGATATCTTGCATAGTATTTCTTGTGTTACATGCATTTCTTTTTATACATTTAAAGAGAGTAGATTATTGTTCTGTTTTCATTGTTACTACTATACATAAATTGGAGAAAAACAGTGTGAGATGTGATAGGCAATTTCTTAGGGACTGTTCTTGTAACTAAGTTCACATATAAAACTGTGGAAAATTAAGTTTGAAACTTTCCCCATTGCTTAACTTTTAGAAATCAAAAGGGATGAAAGGGGTTAATTTTAAAGACAGAAATCAAACAGAAGGTTGTACTTAGCTTTTGAGGTGTTTACTTTGGTTTTGTTCAGACATTTTTAGCTTTCCTTTAACATCTCACTTTTGCCCTCCAGTGGATACTAGCAGAGAAGGGAGTCAACCAGGAACGGGAGAATCAGGTAATTTATTTTCAAATTTAAACAAAAATATTCTCCTCTAATAACAACTGGAGAGAAAAAACAGCGCTGTTAGGGCAGTGCTTATAGTACACTGCATTTTGCAAGAAGTGTTTAGAGTGCAAATTTGGCAGAGAGATCTACTATATATATAGATACTGTGACGGGCTAGACAGCTTTGATTAATAGAGGACTCTGAGCTTAAGATATATTTAGTGGGGATTTTTCCTAATACACATCTGTAGTCAGGTGATCTTGAGAGAATCTAGGTTTGTTTGCTTGAGTGTTTCCAGTTCTTGCTGTTACGAGAGTAAGAGCTCAAACTATGTGCAGTCCAAAGGTTCAAAATAAAAGTTCACAATATGACAGTCCTTAAACATACTAGATAGTCCTTAAATGTGTTATTGTTTTTTAAGTCAAATGATTTTCTGAATACTTGGAGTTGAGCATATTGGATGAATGTTTCATAAAAGTCTTGCTGATACATGTAAGCTCTATTCCTTAGAAGTAGTTGCCTATTATATATGACTTAAACTACGATTGCCATCAAACACAAATGTTCCCATGCATATATTTGGTGTCACCTCCCAAAGGCGGGAACTAAAGCACTGCATTGCCAAGGCTTCCAGCCTCTCTCCTCCAGTGCTGTCCCATATTCCAGCCTTAGTTTGTCCCTGAGGCAATGAAGAGTGGTGACAATTACAAGCTGGCCATTAGCTCCTACAAGATGACTGTGCCAGTTCACCAGGAACACGTCACTGTTCCCTGACCAGCATGGAAAGCCAGCCCTGATGCCTCCACTTGCATTGAAGTCCCAAGGCAGGGAGAGCTCTGCTCAACATCAGCAGAAACACAATCTGTGACAACCACAACAATGGGTCCCCAGATCACTCCCTCTTTTGTATATGATCAGCGCAGCATAAAGTCCAGATGAGCTTTTTCCCATCTGTCTTCTCTAAAAGGCATATTGGCATTTCCAAGCAAGTAGAATTTATTTTGTTTCTAAATACAAGCAAGACTGCATAGAAGGCAGATACTTATATTGAATCCAGCTGGCGCAGTGTGTCTTTCACTGTTCTCTGGCAAGGGGTTGCAAGTAGGAACAAGCACATGCTCTCACCTACAGTAAAAATATGGTGCAGAGTCTTACCTTTGGTACATAAATGCTCTTATATAGAGAGTTTGTGGAGCAACACTAGACATGTCATTTGAATGTGCTTTGTGCCTTTACCCCTTGCGCAATTTTGATTAAAGTCCAAGTTTGATTTATAAAGCATACCACCAAGTCAGCAAAGATATTCACTGGATGTCAAAAGCCAGCACACCACTGTTCTCAGGTTAATACCTCATTTCTAAAGAAAGCTTAATTTCCTGGACACAGTGCCACAAAGAGATAGCTCTTTGTGAGTCTAACCAGAGATGTCTCATACTTGAGGCAAGGCATGGTGGTAGCACACCCTTACGGAACTGCAGATTCTGAAGTGCATGTATTTTACAAACCTGAACTCCAAACAGAGAACACAAAACTCAACACGCAGGAGCTTTGGCTCTGTAAAGAGTGCCTAAAAATGATGGAGTGGCCTAAGAGGGCAATGCAGGAAATCCAATGCTTTGAAGATATCTAGTTACAGTGAGGTAGCAAGAAACTTGCCTAGAGCACCTCTCACCTCTCAGAACCAGCTGTCTGAACCGCCCCTATAATGAAGGCAATGACATCCACTAGGATTTTGGTCTTTGACTCATCCCAGGTAGTAATCTTTGCTGTTGCCTTTTGAAAGACTCAGACTAAACTCACCCCTTTTCAAGAGGCAGTAGCAGTGTGACAGGCTATACCTAGTATAATAACCACTGAGTTAAAATGCTTGCCTGGGAAGCGGAAAGGCCAAGTCACAATCTCTCATAGCTGGATGCATGTGTAAACCCAGCTCTCAACCCTCAGTTCTTGGTGCTGGAGTGCGTACTCTGAGAGAGATCTCAGCAGCAGGAGCAGAAGTCCCCGTCCAGTTTGTAGCCACATCTTGAGGCATCTTAATGCAAAATGCAGTGTTAAACTTCGTATTCTTAGAGCTTCATTAGACTGACTAACCTAATCACCACCTTTATTTGTCACATATAAATTCAATGAAGAGAGCTATTTCCACGTAACAATTAAGCAAGATACCTGGTTAGGATGAAGGGATACCCAACCTGGACTGAGATGCCAAAGCCCTGGAGACACCCAGTGCCTCTCCTCTGTGCAGACCCTGGGCAGAAAGTACTCTGTCTCATGTGCCCTGACAGCCACAATGGTCGTCATAAAGCCCATTTTGAGATTCTTTCCAGGCTTTGAATAAGCCCCACCATAGCAACAGGAAGTAGACTCTTCTTGGGAGAGGTGAAGGGGGAAATCCACTAGGACTTTGGCATTGCAAGGCATGACTTTCAGAAATGTATATTGGTGATGTGATAAAATATATCAGGATAACACTGCTTAATTCGGAAAGCATTTATATCTACTTGAATGTATAGATATGAAATTCTCATCTGTTATACGAGACTGTCTGTGTAAAGCTTTTGACAAATGTTCCTGTTAAAATGGGGCAATGAAGAATAACCTATAATTTATTTCAAATTATATCACTGTTGAAGAACTATTTGATAAAGAGATTAAATCTTTCCATGGAGTCACCTAAATACAGTTTTTGCTTATCAGAAAAATGCATTTGATTACAGTCTTTCTAGAATAAGTCTATTATAGGATATTTTGTTAGTCGTAATGGACTTTAGCCATTTCAGAATAATGCACTAAATTGATCCCAGGTGGCACAAATAAATGATCTGACTAGTGGTGGCAAGATTCATTTTTATAGATGTTAACCTTGTGAAATAGATGAGGAAATCTAAGGCAAGTGAATACAAAAGAGCATAGATTATTTAGGTGACCAGATGAAGAGGAAACATTATATCACATAGTCTGGGAGCTAGATGAGGTGAATAAGAGAGTATTTTGAAGAAGGAGGCAGAGGTTATTTTAAGAAAAATTCTGAAACTTTCCTTCCCGTACAAGCAGGCAAATGAGGACATAGCTTAAATTAGCTGAGATTTTGTAGTTTCAAATCATGTTTACCTTGATTCATCTCTAATTCTGTGGAACATTCTTGACCACCTTAGGGTATTCCTGAGTCCATAAATGTCCGGAAGATTCCTTCACTCTAATTCACTGGGTTCAAAAACCAAATACATGCTCAGCTTGACAATCCGTGGAAGAAAATCTGCCAGAAACAGAATCACCAGTAAGTGGGAACAACACTGAAAACAGCCTAGGAGAAAAATGTAGGCATTTCAGTAACTTCTCCCTTTTTTGACCAAACAATTTTGTCTAGATGATCACAAAACCATGTTTTGTTTCAATTCCCTTACTCCAATGTCCCTTCTTACCTGGCATTGAGTCTCTCAGTGCACTTAGAGCATAAACTTTGCTGGGCAAGGACTGCCTACTTAGCAGATATAATAAGGGCTCAGCACAGCATATCCCATCTTGTCATTCTACATCAACAAGATCTAGAACCTAGGTCAGCTGATTTTCCATTAGAGGATTTTTTTTTTTTTTAAAAAAAAAGAAGAAAACATCAAGGTTGTGTATACCTGGATAGAAAGTGATACTTAACTCACGTTAGGAAAGAAATTACCTGCTGGGAAATTTGAAATTAAGTACGGTTGATCCAGACCCTGTTACAAAGCTTTCGTTGTTTGCTAAATTAGCTGATTTATATTTCGTTCACCTCTGTGACATTTTTAATACAGGTTAAATAATTACCTCCCAAAAAATTCTGAAGATTTACTAATTTCAAGTGCTTCATGCTTACATGAAGTAAAGATTCCCAGGTATTGTAATGCATAAAATAAATTCACTGCTTATAATAAAACAACAAAAAAATGAATTTAGAAACCTTATTAATTTGACACTGGAGAAGTCTGCAGAACTTAAAAAAAAAGAGAGAATCAGGTAAAATGTGAAAAGGGGACAAATGGTGGGAATTTTTCTTTCTCCTTCAGTTTCTAATGTTGTTATGTGAAACCTCATTAAAACACATTTACTTCCTTATATCAAGTTTAGTATTAATGCTGGTGCTTGTTTACTAAAGACTTGAACAAGCACCTTGTTATTGGGCAAGTTCTTATTATTAAACAAATAAAGGGGATCCAAAGTTTCTGAAACAAAGAGTGATTCATGGACACACAGAAAAGAGCAGGTAGCATGCAAGGTATGACCCTCAGTACGATAATTTCAGCATAATCTGGCATTATCCTGACAGTTAACTTTTTCAATGTATTTAGTTACCTCACAAGGATAAAAGTCCTGTGAAGTGAGAAGCCAGCAAACCAAGTAGAAGGCAATCAGTTTAAAAGCAATGTGCTAATCATCAAAACAGTCTGATTTACCATAAGCCATTAAAATGTTTTTAGGATGAGGGTTGCTTGTGGGAAAAAATCTCTCTTAACAGGGTAGCCTCTATGCCCTCGTGGTTGAAATCAGGAAACAGAATGTTTCTGCCTTTAGCTATGTGACTGGAAAAAAAAGAGTTATTATCATCGACACAACAACTTCTGCTACTTTAGCACAAGATGTTCTTAAGTGAAACAAAAAATTATATTTGCTATGCCTACGACAGGAAGCTCTTATCGTTGCAGTTCCAAGTGATTTTATTTCTGTGGTTGGAAGATATGTATTTCAAATAGAAACTCTTATTTTGCCCTTTACTTTGTCATTTGTAAAATCAGAAGAACTAAAGTTGCTGTTAAGCTAATGTGTTGTTTTCTTGATAGCAGTTATTGCCAACAGTTTCTTCCAGTATACTTTAAACTGAAGTTTCCAAAACCAAGGGAATCCAAAACAATAGCTGGGATGACAGAAAATCATGATGTCACAGAATGAACCTACTATGATGCTTTTACAGCAGATTATTCTCTTTTTTCCTTTTTTTTTCTTTTTTTTTTTTTGCAGCTTGATCACTGTGTTAACATCTTTGCTGTTTAGAAAGAAAGGTAAGACTAGTACTAGTATTTCTTTCAAGTCTTTATGTCTGCTATCTCACTGCAGCTGATAGACAGATTGTGTATACAACCCAGTCAGGACAATTGCCTTGCACAGTTCTTAGAAACCTGATATGGAAACAGCTCTTTCCCAGACCCATGGGAGATCTGAAAATAGAGGGGAATATTGCATGTGTAATGGCAGAAGTATCAGATGACATGCTGGTAATCTCTTCAGATTGAAATAACATTCTTTTGTTAAGTATATTTCAAATTGACACTAGATAATGTCTAGTTCTCATTCAAATAACTAAAGACATAGTATACAATTGCCTGATATTAATATGTCTGGGTTTAGAAATCAGGGCATTAGTGTACAGATTAAACTACATCTTCAACATATAACAAAATACTCATGTAAGTAAAGCACCCTCATGTTTTCGAATTGATCTTTCACATCTGCTGAGAAGCTGATTTACCCCCTGGGAAACTGACTTCAGGGACAAGGAAGTAGAACAGAGCTGGCAGACCTTTAAGGACATTTTCCATAGAGTGCAAGAGCTCTCAATCACTTGGTGTAAGAAATCAGGGAAGGAAGGCAAGAGGCTGATATGACTGAGTCTAGACCTGCTGGTCAAAGTAAAGGGCAAGAAGGAACTGCACAGGCAGTGGAAGCAGGGACAGGTATCCTGGGAAGAGGATAGGGATGATGCCTACATGTGTAGGATGTGTAGGTCAGGAAGACCAAGATATGGCTGGAGCTGAACTTGGCAAGGGATGCAGGGCTTCTATAGGTATGCCAGCCAGGAAAGGAAGGTCAAATAAAGCATGTCCCCATTGGTGAACATAACTGGCAAGCTATAACAACACATGAAGAGAATGCTGAGGTACTCAACAACATTTTTACCTCAGTCTTGACTGGCAATCCCTCTTCCCACACTCTCAAGTGGATGGACCAAAAACCAGAGACCAGGGGACCAGAGTCTGTCCCACCATAAGAGATCAGGTTCGAAACTGCCTGAGGAACAGGAACACACACACGTCTATGGGACCTCATGAGATGCATCCCAGAGCCCTGAGGGAATGGGATGACAGAGTTGCCAAGCCACTCTCTAAGATATTTGAAAATTCATGACAGTCAGGTGAAGTACCTGAGAACTGGAAGAAAGTAAATATTACACCCATTTTTAAAAAGGATGGAAAGGAGGATCCTGGGAACTACCAGCCTGTCAGCCTCACCAGTGTGCCTGGAAAGATCATGGAACAGATCCTCCTAGAAGCTCTGTTAAGGCACATGGAAGACAGGGAGGTGACTTGAGACAACCACCATAGTTTTGCAAAGGGTAAGTAAGTCCTGCCTGACTAACCTAGTGGCCTTCTGTCATGGAGTGAGTACATCAGTGGACAAGAGAAGAGCAATAGATGTCATCTATCTGGATTTGTGTAAGGCCTTTGGCACAGTCCTTCCACTATCCCTCCACTAACCTGGAGAGATATGAATTTGATGGATATACTGTTTGGTGAATGAAGAATTGGTTAGATAGTCACATCCAGAGGGCAGTGGGCTACTGGCTCCATGGAGATTCGTGTGGTGTCCCTCAGAGTCCATACTGGGACCAGTGCTGGTTAATATCTTCACCAATGACACAGAGCAGTGGGATCAAGTGCACCCTCAGCAAGTTTGCAGATCACACCATGCTGAATGGTGCAACTGACACACCTGACGGGTGGGTTATCATCCAGAGGGCCCTGGAAAAGGTTTAGAATTGAGCCCACGTGAACCTTGTGAACTTCAGTAAGGCCTGCAATTGCCAGATCCTATGTCTTGGTTGTGGCAACTGCTGATAAGAATACAGGCTGGGGGATGAAGTGATTGAGAGCAGCCCTGCAGATGAGGGGGTACTTGTGGATGAAAATTTCTGGACATGACCAGCAATGTGTGATCACAGTCCAGCAGACCAACCATATCCTGGACTGCATCAAAAGCAGTGTGGCCAGCAGATCAAGAGAGGTGATTCTACTTATCTACCCAGCTCTAGTGAGACCTCACCTGGAATACTGTGTTCAGCTCAGAGTTCTCAAGACTGGAGAGACATGAACTTGTCGGAACAGGTCCAGAGGAAGGTCACAAAGATGATCAGAGGGATGGACTACCTCTCTGATGAAGAAAGGCTGAGAGACATGGGGTTGTACACCCTGAAGAAGAGAAGGCTCTCGGGAGATCTGATTGTGGCCTTTCAATACTTAAAGAAGGTTTATAAGAAAGATGGAGACAATCCTTTTAGCAGCAATCTCTGTTGTGACATGACAAGGAGGAATAGTTTTAAATTAAAAGAGGGTAGATTTAGACTATATATAAGGAAGAAATCTATTACAATGAGAGTGTGAAACAACTGAAATAGATTGATCAGAGACGTGGTAGGAACCCTATTCCTGGAAATATTCAAGGTTGGGTTGGACAGGACTCTTAGCAATCTGATGTAGTTGAAGAAGTCCCTGCTGACTGCAGATGGGTTGACTACATAACCTGTAAAGGTCTCTTCTATCCCAAAACATTTTATGATTCTTTGATTCTGTTATAATATATTTGACCTATATTCACTGGAAAATTTCCAGATTAGTTTGATTTGCTGTGTTGGGGAAAACATAGTAACTGGTACAGTGAGATACAGTTCAGGTATTCAGATCAACAACTGATGACAAGAGTCTAATTATTGAGCAAAATTCTGTGTAAATATAGCTACATACAGCCTTATCACAATTACACAGATGCTGGAAAACGTCAGCATCAGGCTGAAGTTCAAGGCTTCCATTGATAATGTTTTCAATTAATAAATCATTACTTAAATAGAAAACTACACCCCCTCTTTTTGTACTAAAACAGCTTTTTTATTTTCACTATTTGTTCTTTCATTTATTTACCCTTAGCATTCTGATTGATATGATAATGCAGAAATAGCCTGGTCAGGTGGCCACAAAACCTTTTTCTTCAAGGGGAGCTCAGTAACAAAGCATGGTAACTTTAGTTCCTGACAACAGAAAAGCTGTACTTGAGCAAGGGCTGACTTCTACTACAAAGTATTTTAGTAGAAATCTCTGAAACAAAAACATCTAGTCTTTAAAGCGTCACTAACTGATATTATAGAAGTATTACTGATAAGAGCTGTGCAATTAAAAACTCTGATACGTTTGAGGAATACATGCTTTCAGGGCAAGGCAACAAACTAGATGGCCTAGCAGCCTCTTAGCAGAGAGTTTCCCTTTCTACTACATACACTGTATGTTGAAGTTCAGTCAGTGTTGAATAACATTTATTTCTTCTGGTCATGTCCTCACCCCAGCTTAGTACATAAAGAACACAGCAGCTAGCTTGAAGTTATATTAATGTTTGTTTATAAAATGCTCCGAAATACTCGGAAGTGAGAAACTTTAGAAGAGCAAAATGTTTCCCTTTATGACGGTGATTTGAGAAACGTCCTTTGCCTGCTTCTTCTTTGGTTTTGATACAGTTCATGTCTGTAAACACCCATTTGTAAAGTATTTGAACCCCAGAACTAAACATAGTTTTTTTCAGAACAGTTGCTGTAATGTTTAAGAAGGTTTTACTTTAAAGGTGAACAAGGTTACATTTAAAGTGTGATATTGCTAAAAAGGGACAGATGCACTCTTCAAGCACAGGTGTCAGACTTCGAAATGCATGGGATAAAAAACCATGAAGCTGTCTACCTCTCCTTGCAGCAACTCTGCTGCAAAGAGGTGTTCCGATTAGCTGAGTTTCCCTTGGAAGTGATGATGATAGTAACCAGAACAGTTTCTTTCAAGAGCTGGTTACTGTTGCTTGCAGCACAATTCATGTGAGTAGTAGGATTGTTGCATCTTGGCATTATAGATGGAATTCAGCAGAAGGTTTCTTTGTATGAAACAATCATTGCCTTGGCTATGTGTTGGGGTTTGAATCTAGAATCCAAGCTACTAGAAAAGCTGAACTCTACTTCTGGAGTAGCAGTAGACCACAGGACATGTAAAGCAATACAGGTGGCCAAGAAGGCCAACAGCATCCTGGCCTGTATCAGAAATGGTGTGACCAGCAGGAGGAGGGAGGTGATCATGCCCCTGTACTCGGCACTCGTGAGACCGCACCTCAAGTACTGTGTCCAGTTTTGGTCACCACAGTATAAGAAGGACATTGAGGTGCTGGAGCAGGTGCAGAGAAGGGCAACAAGGCTTGTGAGAGGTCTGGAAAACATGCCTATGAAGAGCAGCTGAGGGAACTGGGTTTGTTTAGTCTGGAGAAGAGGAGGCTGAGAGGAGACCTTATTGCCCTCTACAACTACCTAAAAGGAGGCTGTAGTGAGGCTGGTGCTGGTCTCTTCTCTCTAATTACTAATGACAGGACAAGGGGAAATGGCCTCAAGTTGCGTCAGGGTAAGTTTAGATTGGATATTCGGAGGAAGTTCTTTACTGAACGAGTGGTGAGGCACTGGAACGGGCTGCCCAGGGAGGTGGTGGAGGCACCAACCCTGGAGGTGTTTAAAAAAAGAGTAGATCTAGCACCTGAAGCTATGGTGTAGTGGTTAGGTACGCTGGGATGGAGGTTGGACTAGATGATCTTCAGAGGTCCCTTCCAACCCCTAACATTCTGTGATTCTGTGAAAGAGAGACCTGGAATGGTGATAGGTGCTCTACAGCTCAGTGAAATCCCAGACTAAAAAATGAATAATCTTGTTACGGCCTTCTCTCAGTAACCCCATTAATCCAAAGCATAAACATTTCTATCACACAAAAAAAACAAAGGTAATGACTGTTTATTTATAGGGCTCAACCTTCTCTCTTCAATGCCCATGAAGTCGTCTTTTGTATTCTACAGGATGCAGACTATAGACCTTAGGGGAATCAGCTGTCCTCTCAGGCTTTGCAGAAGATGTGCTGAGGGCTGCAGGAGGAAGGGGATATTTAGATGTGTTGTTTGTCTTCACTCATTCTCCCAACAGGACATGTTTTCCGGTCTGCTGGTGCATGCCATTGCCAAGGACAGATCTCCAGGTCCTCCTTCTATAGGTCTCTAACCAGATGCTACTTAAATTAACTGCAATTCAAAGTTTCTAGCTAAAGTCTTGGTTGAGGCAGAGTTTTAAAGGCACCAATTTATGGTTGTCAGCAATGTCTCCAGAGCAAAACCACAAAGTCCCACCCTTAAAATGATAGACATTATTTCTGTGGCATTAATTTTTTTACAGGCTTACAAACTCCGCTGAATTGCCTTCCATTTTCATAGTTGACAAAGAGAAACAGGATGTAACTCATTTCTGTTGCCCATAAACTAAGGCCTCTGCACAGTTTAAAAAAAAATCAGCAAAACCCACAGACCACAGTTAGTGACAATGAATTAATAACACAGAAAACACTTGCAGACCTGACAGTGGTGTTTGTGTTAACAAGTACTTGTTATTAATTACATCCATCTAAACTATGATAATCTCTATGCTACATGTAACAATCATGTTTCCTTACATTGGCCACGGTTCTGCAAGTGTTTGCAAGATATTCTTATCTGTATGCACACAAGTTAGCTCAGGAAAACCCATGATACTGTGTTTAAAGATAACCCTGAAAGCATCAGGCATTTGATTTTAAATTGCAGTTTTAATAGCTCATCACAGACATGCAGGACATTTTTCCATGTTTTCTTAAATTACCTTTTTGCAACATAACAGTGTTTACAGGATAAATTTCTGCTCTGGCAGGAAGGTGACTAGTGTTCTATTGTTTCCTCAGACCAAAGACCACGCTGCCTTTAAGAATTGTCTTATTTCTTCCTATCAGAGATTAGAGCATTTTTTCTACCTTTCAGCTGATGACACAAAGTTTGAGGACTTTAAGCATAAATATCCCTGTTGATGCATTCGTTAAAAGACGTTCATTGAAATGAAGCAACTTGTACAAGGACAAATTGATTAGATCTGACCTAGTTTAACAAAGGAAATCAACTGTGTCCTGTATAGATTATAGTACCCTTAGCTATACAATATCTTACAGCTGCGAGCTGTTCGTATACATAGGGTATATCCAGACTTATGAGTTTACTCAGAATTACAAGAGATTGACAAATCACTCAAGGAGAGACCATTCCTAAAATATAACACAACATTTTAGGCAAGTAAAATCATTTGCATTTATTTTTTTTCAGACTCAGATTTCAAACAAATAGTCACGCTGCCCTTGTTCCCTCCTGTTATTGTCTGTTCTAAAAATTAAAGTGTCTGTTGAAGATGATTCTCATAGACTAAGAGAAAACAAAGATTAAAAGGGAGCTACGGAAGATTTCAAGAGGTCATGTTTCTGTCCTGAAGCAGCATCAACTCTTTCTAAACCGTTCTTGATATATTCATAAAATATCTCCAACTCTGTTTTTACAGTTGTTGATAGAGAATCATAGAATCATAAAATGTTTTGGGATGGAAAGCATCTTTAAAGGTTATATGGTGAACCCACCTGCAGTTAGCAAGGACATCTTCAACTAGATCAAGTTGCTCAGAGTCTTGTCCAACACAACCTTGAATATTTCCAGGAAAAGGGTTCCTACCACGTCTCTGATCAATCTATTTCAGTTGTTTCACACTCTCATTGTAATAGATTTCTTCCTTATATACAGTCTAAACCTACCCTCTTTTAATTTAAAACTATTCCCCCTTGTCATGTCACAACAGAGATTGCTGCTAAAAGGATTGTCTCCATCTTTCTTATAAACCTTCTTTAAGTATTGAAAGGCCACAATCAGATCTCCCGAGAGCCTTCTCTTCTTCAGGGTGTACAACCCCATGTCTCTCAGCCTTTCTTCATCAGAGAGGTAGTCCATCCCTCTGATCATTTTTGTGGCTCTCCTTTTGATCCGCTCCCAACAGTGGTGTCCCTCAGGGATCTGTACTGGGACTGATGCTGTTTAATATCTTCATTGATGACATAGACACTGGGATTGAGTGCATCCTCAGCAAGATGTAACCAAGATGAGTGGTGTGGCTGACACACCTGAGAGAGAGGTTGTCATCCTGATGGACCCAGAGACGCATGAGAAGTGGGCCCATGTGAACATCATGAATCTGAACAAGTGCAAGGTCCCACGTCTGGGTCACTGGCAGCCTCGGTATCAATAAGAGGCTGGGGAATGAAGGAATTGAGAGCAGCCCTGTGGGGAAGGACCTGAGGACACTGGTGGAGGAAAAGCTGAACATGAGCCAACAATGTGTGCTCACAGCCCCGAAAGCCAACTGCATCCTGGGTTGCGTTGAAAGAATCATGACCAGCAGGTCAAGGGACGTGACTCTGCACCTCTACTCCACTATTGTGAGACCTCACGTGGAGTACTGCATCCAACTCTGGAGTCCTCAGTACACAACAAGTTTGACAAATTTCTCAGATAACCTGTTCCTAATTATCTTCACTGTTACAAAATCTGTCTATGTGTCTAACTCAGATGTATAGCAGACAATTTAAGACCCCCCCTTTTTTTTTTCTCTCTCCACACTAGATGTTAACACCTCTCTTTTTGCAATGGCTTTTACGTACTTGAGGGCTGTTATCATGTCTCCCCACAGTCTTTCTTATCTTTAAGAATAAACAAATACTGTTCTTTCCTCGTGGGACATGTTCTCTAGACCTCTGACCTGTTTGTAGCTCTCCTCCACACTCTCTTCACTTGATCTGCTTTTCTCCTGGGAAGTGGCTGAGAACTTGCCTGCAACCCATGAAGTGAAAGGATTATTCCCTCTGCCTCAGATAAAAAACTTCTGTTTGGACATGTCAGTAAGTTTAGGGTTGTTTTTTTCTACTTTGTGCAGTTTACAGTCAGTTTTAATAACTAATGCCTGGTCTGGAATCCTACAGCCTACCATTCACCTCCTAATTATTTCTCATATAATATTGCATTTTGATAACTTGCATAAATCTAGTCAAGTATGTGGTGAATTTGAATCTTGATTCTCAAAACAACTGAAAAATTGGCTGGTGCTAAATCACAGATAGACTCTCTTGAAATCCTCCTTCATACATAATGACATAGTGTGACAGTAAATCCATTACAACTGCATTCTCATCTTTCCAACTAACACAGCCCTTGGTTAAAAAATATTGAATCTAAGTTTTTGATAATGGTAATGTGGTGTGCAACTCTCCTCTTCTCTATTATTTTGTCAAAGACAAAAATAAGATTTTTTTGATTGTTCTTGACAAATCAGCCATAGCTAATTATTTCTGTATTATCTTTGGGTGCTTGTAACAGAATTAATTTTTATTTTAGCATTTTCCAATGAATTTATGTTATGCTGACCAGTGACCAGTCTCTCAGCTGCTCCCATCCCATTTTTCAAAACGAGGCATTCATTTGCTCTTTTCCATCATCTAGAACCTCACCCAGCTGTAAATTGCCCTAGTAGTGTTTTCACTCCCACCCGACACAATTCAAACATGTAGTCCATACAAATCACTTCTTCTTTTCCTGATCCAGGCTGACTTTTCTCCCGGTTTTCACTCATCTTTATTGTTATCAGTTTTCTTGTCTTGTCAGTCCTCTTACCTGACATAACATATACTGACCTTTGTGGCGTTCACAGTTGTCAGCTTTCCCTTCTGACTTTCTCCTTATGAAAAGCATGAATACAGAAATTTTCAGAGGGACAGGATATCCCTCATCCAGAGGGATATGGACAAGCTGAAGAAGTGGGCCCATGTGGATGTCATGAGGTTCAATAAGACCAAGTGCAAAGTCTTGCAGGGTCAGGGCAATCCTCAATATCAGTACAGGCTGGGGGATGGTGTGATAGAGAGCAACACTGCAGAAAAGGAATTGGGGATAAATGAAAAGCTGGACATGAGCCACCAATGCATGCTTGCAGCCTGGAAGACAAATCACATCCTGGGCTATATCTGAAGAAGAGTGGCCAGCAGGTCAAGAGAGACGATTCTGCCCCTCTACTCTATTGTGCTCTGATGAGAACCCACCTGGAGTATTGTGTCCAGCTCTGGAGCCCTCAACACAAGAGTTACATGGGCCTGTTGGAGCAGGTCCAGAGAAGGATCGCAAAGATAATCACAGGGCTGGAGCGCTGCTCCTATGAAGAAAGACTGAGAGAGTTAGGGTTGTTCGGCCTGGAGAAGAGAAAGCTTCAGGGACACTTTGTAACAGCCTTCCAGTACCTGAAGGGGGCCTCAAGGAAAGCTGGAGAGGGACTTTTTGTAATGATATGTGGTGACAGGACAAGGGGCAATGATTTTAAACTAGAGCAAGGTAGATTTAGATTAAACACTAGGAAGAAGTTCTTTGCTATGTGAGTAGTGAAACACTGGAGAGAGTTGCCCTGAGAAGTGGTGGAGGCCCCATCCCTGGAGACATTCAGGGTCAGGCTTGATGGAGATCTGAGCAACCGGATTTAGTCAAGGATGCACCTGCTCGCTGCAGGGGGTTTGGACTAGATGAGCATTAAAGTCCTTTCCAACTCAACACATTCTATGATTCTATGATTTGCCTTACTTCCCTCATTCTGGGGTCTGATGCCTGAAAGATTGAAGCAAAGTAGTAGGAAGATTGTTTGATTTCCCTTTGTTTCCCTCCACTTTCCTCATCCCAAGATGTTTCCCGTCCCAAGTCTCTTTTGCAATATTACCTCTCACTCTACAGTAGCAGTTGGCATGTCTTGAACATACCTGCCCAATTCTTGCACATTTGTTCTCACTCAGTCCGTGCTTTAACACTGCAATTCATTCTGTTCACCTAAACAGACAAAATCTGAAATAATAGGGTCAAAGACTAATTCAAGTCAGCAAGATTTAGGGCCTTGTCCAGCTTTGAAGCTTTCAAGGGAATGATCTCCAGATTTCTCCACCTTCTGTGAGCAGCTGCTTCCAGTGCTGAACCCCTCTTACTGTGAAATATTTTTTACTTATATCTGGTTGGAATTTCCCTTGCTACAATTTGTTACCATGGCATCTTGCCTTTTCTCTGTCCAGATGTCAACAGACAAGACCTTATTAGCTCTTACTGTGTATTGAAGAGTGTTGAAGCTGTAAGGATAAGCATAGTCCAGGCTTCATATAAGCAGACTTTTCAACGATCATTTCTTTCCACTCTGTACTTCTGTTAGTATTGGATAGTACTGGTGGTAGTTTCAACTAACCCCTTGATTTGGCAAAAGGTAAGGTCAGGAGGCATGATGTGGTGATACTTCTCAATAGTGCAAATACTGTTCTGAAGATGCAGGCAGAAGGAAAAGACTATTCTTTCACTCTAAAGGCAAAGATTGGCAATTTTCCAGCTAAAAGGTTCACTTAAACTTAAAAAAAAGATTAAAAAAAAAAAGAAAGGAGGACCAGTAATTATCTAATGCATTATGTAGGTTGGATAATTGACCTGGGTATCTTATTTCCAATCTCTGGCAAGGAACATAGCTAGCAGAAGGGAAACTCAGAGAGCAGAGATAAAAAAGAACACAGTGTGTTCGAAAGCAGCCATCTAACACCTTTTCCTTCCATGAATATTTCCCTTGTTATGAGATTGTTCTTTTTTCTCTCTGCACATGTTTGAATGTCAAGTACTGATGATAAAGGCTACTTTTGTTAGATGACACTCTGAAGAGCTTTAGAAAGGCGACTTCATGGCATTATGTCAGAACTAAGGTTACGTTAAGAGGGTAGTCATGTTTTCTGTTGAGTGTATATTAAGTATATTAAGAGACAATATATTGTCTCTTGTTGTCAGTATATTAATAGACAATAACAGTCACCTAGCAGGATGATGTGGGTGAACCTCAGTTGCACTTCTCGGACACACTATCCTTCTCACCTCTCCACTGAGTGATAAGAATGTCCTGCAATAAATTGGTGTTTATCAGTTAATCTACCGGATAAGAGGTTGAAGTACCAAATACAAATATTTACAAGTGATGAGTAGATCCCAGAGACAAATAACTTGCATTCATTGTCTTTCAGGAAACATATCAAATTCTAGGCAGTTGCAGAGGGGTATTGATGGGCTTTTGTAAGAGAATCTTTCTGTGGAGAATCTCCTTTTAGCTGAACACTTCTCCAGATTAAATCAGGACATTTCATGGGTCCTTGGACTCTTTTGCAGCTGTTTAGTCCTGTTGCCTAATAACTCAGACTCTACAACTCTATATATGACAGAACAGACATATGTGTACATACACATATATACAGCTGATGTCAGAGGGTACTCACAGGGACCACCAGCAATGGCTTATGAGCAGATCGAATGCTATTTCTAAACATTAGAAAGCCCTTGAGCATCAGAAGGCAGTGTTCATTCAGGGACTGACACGTAACCCATATCCCTGGTGAGGAAAAAAAATGAACAAGCAAGGGACGCCAAATTCCAGATGACAAGGTTGACTTGGTTCCTGTTTAGCCCAACCCTTTTTTAGGAGTATAGTATCAAGAAGGACTGTTACTAGCTTTCATAACTACCAGTGCTTACATTTTTGATTCTTTAAGATGTGTGCTGAATGTCTTGGAGCTCTTAGCCCTGAAGTATCCATGTGCAGCACGTACCATTAGGAATATGTATTTGGCATAAATCCCTGCTGATATTTTTTGAAGGCCTTGTATAGGATGCACTGGGTTTCAGGAAGATAAAGGTTTAAATAGCCATGGAACTCCCTTTAAATCCTGTCATCCAATCTACTATGTACTGTAAGCTTTTGAAATATGGTGTGTCTGATTATTTATATGGTGCTAATAGGGTACTGCTTCAAAACAAATAGCCAAATCCTGGAATAAGAAGTTCTGGTTCAAAAGGGGATAAAAAAGCAATGTTTACATAAAGCATTTTTTTAAAAATTGCTGAAATTTACTGTTTCTGTAAGGTCGAAGCACATGACTTTTATTTTACTGCTACTTCTGATTATTCCAGGTTCTCATGTTTTCCATCCAAAATCCAATGAAGAAAACACTTAATTTCATATTTTCTGATCAAATAATATTTAAAACACATAGACCAAATTCAGTTGAATTTTAAAATAAAATAACATGAGAACACTTAGAATTGTTACTTGTGCCATGGTCTTGCTTTTGAAATTCACCACAAAGGTTTGGAAGAAGAGTAGATAGACTGAATTTTAATTATATATTCTGTGATCCATCACTCGTTAATAACTATCTAGAGGAATAACTAACCAAAAATGTTTCCATTGTACCAAAAACTGTTGCTGTGATGCAGAAATAATGGCAGCTTAAAATGCTTCCAGTGAACCGAGCATATATTTCAACATGCGTCTTCTCAATAAAGGTATGTATAAGGAATACATAAAACTTGTAAGGTTTATGATCTTCCCACACTACATGTTAGTAGTTAAAGTGTCTGCCTGATATAACAAAAAGCAATCCCAGTCCGCCTGGTAATTTTTTAGTAAGCATATTTGATATGAAGCCAGTCTATCAAAATGCCAGCAAATTTCTGAGCACTGTTGCCCAGAATCCTAAAGATAGGCATGTTCAAAAGTGTGCATGGACATGCATATCTGCGCATGCATATGATTCTCATGGAAGCGTGGCGTTTTGTTTGACATTAATCTCAAAACAAGGATATCTGCTTCATTTCTTCAGCCTGGTTACTGAGCCTTTCAGCTTGCTTTTTATTTCAAACAACAAGTCAGATACTGCTTCTTTCCTGCTGGAAATGGAGGAGAACGTGTTAGCTACTCTGGAAAAACCAGTGTGTTCTTTTCTTGTAAGCTGCATTTTCAACAGTGCTCATTAATTACATTGTCCAAACTTACTGAAAAAGAGATCTCAGTGTGTAGGTCTGTTCTTTATACTCAGGTGTCACTGTAGAATAACTGATATTCCTGTTTCTGCCTGTATCTGTGTTGGTCCCACAGAGTTTCTGAGGAATTCAGATTGCTGTTCACTGATGTAATTCTCAAAGGATGGCGGATATGGAAATCACCCCTTGTATTCTCAGAACTACACAGAAATGCAGATTATTTATATTAGAAACTGAAATATAGTTTCTGAGTTTAGTTAGGAGTGTCTTCTCCACATTTACTTGTCTTCTTATTAATGTAGGCATTTACTTTGTCTTAAGAGACACTCTAAGGAGGAAAAAGAATAATAAAAATAACACTAAAGCCTTTGGGATGTGGAGGAGCCATTACTACACTTGGGGGGGGAGGGGGGGGGAGAGAGAGGAGAAACAGCTCCAGAAAGGCAGCAGACAATCATTAGACAAAAAAATAAAAGACATTGGCTAGAAGAGAGAACTAAATGAAATGCAAGCTGCAAAGTTCAGGAAGTTTTAAAAGAAGGTGAAGATGCTTCAGCAAATAAAAGACTGTGCACACAGGGGAATCACAGATCTGCTCTGGCCAAAGATAAATGCAGGAAAGAAGGAAATAAAATGACAAAACCTTTCCAAAAATATTGCTTAACTTCTTGTAGTTTGGGGACTTGACTTGCAAAACACCAAGTCGGTTGAACAACTTATTTTTCATCCAAGAAACGTATAAAGGAACAACAGCAAAAACAATGGATAGAGTTTAACTTTAGAGTGTGGATACAAATCAGGATGTGGTGAGGTCTGTTTATCAGAGTCTCAGATCTCTGATGTTCTCCTGTTACATCAAGGATGTACTTGGTGTAGCTAACATGTAAATTTATCCCCACAAATCCACTTTGACAATAACGTTTAGTATTATTCCTGTTTTAGAGATATCATAGACTGTGATACAGCCTAGCTCACATAGCATACCTGAAAATGACTACGTAGCAGGCTCTGAGAGCCTTGCTATTTGTCCTGATTGCTTCAACATAAATCAATCATTTTACACGGTGCAAAAAAAATAGTTTAATTAGAATATGCTGTAATAGCACAAAGCAGTCTTGAAAAAAGGCAGTAATTGGTCATGAAAGCCACAGAGTGGGCACTGAAATGTGAAAAAATGCAAAGTTAGACACTGTGTCTGATATGTAAAGGTTTTCCTGTAACAAAGGCTGATCTATGTTAAATCTACATCAGCCAGCTATTCAGCCTTCTAGTCTGTATAAGAGTAGAGTGCAGTTTTAATAGTTTGTAAACCAGTAGTTTATTTTTAGAAGCTGTCAGCAGTCAGTCGGAATAGCAACAAATATCACCAAATATGGTACAGTTACTGAAGTTGTTATTTGGAGGTCACCTGTTTCTCAGTGGTTTTCTTCATATTATTTATTTGTAAAGAACAGAAAGACCCTGATGCATGACTTACATGCCCTGTGCTTGGTGAAATCTTAGAGCAAGGAGGACATTGGCTTCCTCCTGGGGAATACCCCATTTCTAATGAAATATATATATGTAGCTTTTTATATAACTATATATCTATCAATCTCTCTCTATCTCTTTCGCTGTCTCTCAGGTATTCTCAGTCCTTCCTGTCTCCTATATGAAACTAACATTGAAACCTGAACTCTGAAGAGCTTGAACAACCCAGCAGGTTTATCTCTTCTTCTCTGTGCTTGAATGACATTGCCTTACTATGTTAAATAACAGTATTACAGCAAAGCTCGAGATGCTATTCTTTTTCTCAGACTTCAACATGCAGGATATTCCCACCATTTTTACCTGACAAATGACAGTTGATAAATCCCTAGTGGATTAGGGCCGTGGTGTATGCAGGCGATTTTCTAAGCACTGTACAGAGATCAAGTCTTAAGTTCTTATGAAGGAGAAAGAGTTTCGGTTACTGACGGATTAAAGAACAAGAATGTTTTCTACATGACTGACTGCACTATCTGGGGAAGGCAAATGTCAAACTGAAATTTAACTGTATGGATACTATAAGATAGAGATTTGGTAATGGGTGTGATTTGAGCCACACACTATGCACTATCAGGAAAAGTGAATATTCAGTATTAGTATTAGATAACTGAAAGTGTGAACAAAATGTTGTTAAGAAATCAGCACTGAGTAGAGAGATAGTCCAGGTAGGACCATAAAGATTCAGATGTTAGTTCTGGAAGTCATAGAAAACAAATAATGTTTTTCAAGAAAGCATCGCTTCGAAGCCCAAATCAGAGTGCTCATGCTGCTCCTTACTGCCCAACCTGCTCTTAATATGGACCTCCTCCTCCCCTTAGCACATGGACAACATGCTCCAGCAATGCAAGAGATTTGTAAAGCTTCGTCCTACTTAAAGTCAATGTGGGAAATACATTATTCCCCTCCTGCTGGCTTTTCTGTATCTGAATAATATTATTACCTAGTCCTCTAGTGTTCTCCTTTCTAGACTGATTCCTATGGACATTTTCAATTTCTGCATATAGGTCACATTTCTAGATATTTTTGTGCTCCAGTTTTTGGGGTGTTTTTCTTCTCTGGATTCTCTTCACTTCCTTCACAGCTGTTCGAAAATGGGAGAAAGGAGGAGGAAGAAGGAAATTCCCTAGATTTCCCCATACATTCAAGACATTTGAGGTGGAGTTTTACCAAGGCCAAATAATATTGCTTTGTGAAACTTAGTCTTCCTATTCATAGAGCCACTGTTTGCCTTTTTCACAAGAGCGTGACACTGTTGATTCATGTATGTTTATAATCTTTTGTAAGGTCCATACTCTTCTAAATTGTTCTCTAAACTACTGTACTGCACCTTGAACTGGTACAGCTGACTGTCCTTGACAAATGAAGTCTTATATTTGAGGTAGATTCATCGTATCTGATTTCACTTTCTCGTGAGAAATTTTTTTTTTACCAAGAGAATTTTGCATTCCAATACTGTCCTTGAATGCACTGTCAGTCCCTCCTGACTGTATGCATGGCTACATAGTTTTGGGCTTTATGAGATCTTGATGAGAACAGAATAATTTATGAGGTAGAGCGCAGTGTTATATTATTTAGGTTGGTTTTTATTTCCTCATCTATATGAATAAACTAAACACATGCAGTCAACACCAACTGCATAGACTCTGTCCATATTACCAAACTCCAGCGCATGGTACGTACAGCCAGACTGTGTATTGATCTTCACTCTGTATCAGTTACTGATCAATAACTGGGGATCATCTGAGAGGGTAAACTTTATCCCACCCAGAGCTGTGCCAGAATGATTTAGCTGTCTAAATTCCTGTGCCTGAGAACCTCCTCTGATTTTCTGTTTAATTTACTAGTACTGACTTTGCCACAGTGTTAGCAGCTAGGCAAATCTAACCCGAGGTGTTACCCAGCTGTCTGAAACCTGATGGAAG